>NW_026719147.1:0-20551 GCF_029784015.1 Lycium ferocissimum | reverse complement strand
ATATGACTATCGTTTGATACTCGAGCGTGATTTGTCTACGTATCTATTGAGTCTTAAAAGATGATTTATATGCATATGGTTTCTCACTACTACGCCGTGCATGCCGCTAATACTTCTTTCACCGAGTCCGGGCCGGACACGCATTCGTGCACAACTCCACCGTGCATTATTCACCGAGTCCCTCGCTAGAGGGCCGGGACACGCTATATGTATATGTATATGATGATATGATGATGTGATGATATGGGGATGGCGGCCAGGATGGCATATGATGACTTCATTCACCGAGTCCCTCACTAGAGGGCCGGGACACGCTATATGTACATGTATGCGATGATTTTTACTTGCCGAGTCCCACTCGGCTGGAGGGGTCGGGACACGTTATATATGCATGTGTACATGATGAATATTTACTTAGGTCACTCGGCCCCATAATGGGGGTATGTATATTGACACGCATGATTTATGTTTCGAGAGGCAAGCCTTATGGTTTTAAGTTATTGTACTAATTTACTATACTCCTTATTCCGGTACGATCCTTTTGTTACTTATATTTCATGCTTTACATGCTTTACAAGACATATTCATCATCGACCCCCTTTCTTCGGGGGGCTGCGTTTCATGCCACGCAGGTGTATACAGATGAGTAGAGGATACTAGTAGAAGATGTTCCGGTTTGGATTGGCGAGCCTCCATTTCCTTCCGGAGTGCTGCCGAGTCAGAGTATCTAAATTATGGTATCTTGATTTATGTTAGAGACTTTGCAGACAGAGTCACGTATATAGCATGCCAGTCTTGTAAGTGGCTCTGTAAGCCGATGTATCATTATACATTACGTTACAGATTTCATATGACTACAGCTTTTACTTGAAGTGAGAAAGACGAAGAGCATTATGCATTCATTTCCTGATTTAAGAGTCCTGTAAGATTATGAGTGTCACGAGGATCAGCGGGTTTGCTTGGCCCTAAGTAAGGGTCGGGTGCCCATCATGCCCTATCAAACGTTAGTGTGTGACAGAAAACCTAGATATTTATGCCAACTATCACCCCCGCCTCCACCCTCATAGTGTTTGAATAGATAATATACAAATGCTTTTGAGATAATATTTTCTGCTTACTTATCAAACATCAGAAAATAAGTAAGAAAATCACTTTGTCACGACCCAAATCGGAGGGCCATGACGTGCACCCGGGCCCTACCTGCCGAGCACCACTAATCATGCTTTCATATCATAATCATAAACAAGGGTGGACCACGCGGGTCATCAGATGGAAAACTGCTAGACCATAAGAGAACTATACTGAAAAGAGATGAGTCCGAAAGAACATACATATGTAACTATGCTGGACAAAACTGTACGAGCCGACAAGGCCATCGTAGACAACTATACAACAAAATATGGACCGAGGGGCCATACACCTTCTTGTACCATAACTGTCTACAAGCCTCTACTAGAGTGCATGACATAATAAGGTCGAGACAGGGCCCCGCCATACCCATATGTACAATAAAAATATAACGTACCAAAAAATGACATCAACTCCAGGGCAAGAGGAGTGCTCTAATATCAGCTAAATGATAACCTACTGAGGTGGATCGTCACCATGTTTACCTGAACCTGCAGGCATGAAACGCAGCGTCCCCCAGGCGAAAGGGGCGTAATTACAAAAAAAGTACTGAGTATGTAAGGCATGAAGGTAACATAAATGAGATATAAAGGTACATAGGATAAAAAGGAATGCAACCTGTACATCTAAAATGCCTCTGAGGGCCAATGATATGCATAGGTATTGTGTGTGTGTGTGTGTATATATATGTGTGTGTGTGTGTGTGTGTGTGTGCGCGCGCATATATAACGCCTGCTTATACATGTATATACGTATATAACGCCTGTCAAGCCTCTATGGGCATCCCATCATATCATATCGGCCTCTGTGGGCATAATCATCATCATATGATCAGAGCGATCAAGTGGTAGTGTGTATATAACGCCATAACCTTCCACATAACCCATATAGATATCATATAAGCATTCGTGTATATAACGCCTGTGGGGTCATAGTATGTATATATATGTATATAATGCATTAGTATGATAAAAGTACATCCTGAATCTATCAGAGTGATGTTAGGTCGTTACACCTCCGAACATTATTATGGAATAGCATTTCCATCAACACATGACTCTATGAAGCATGCTAAATCTGGAGAGGGGATCGGTAAGAACAATAGTGATAAGACATGAATCAACATGGGACACCCCTAGCTGCTAAGAATAGAATCATTATGGAGTAGTGTTCCGTTTACGTTTCGCTCATGTGGTTCATGCTAAAAAAATAGGAAAGTCAACCTTAATATACCTCAAGTTGCCAACACAATGCCACAACGAATCCGTCGAACTAGTACTCCAATCCTATAATAAAGGAAGGCATTTACAAGCTTAGATGGTACTAGTAAATCATGTATGTCAGACGATAAATCGATTCTAAAACGAAATGGGCAGCATTTCCCCTATTTCTTAACCATCACAACACATCCAACATCCAACAATCCACACAAAAACCTCATATGATCCTCTTTAAACTCATATCACCAACATTTAGAGATGTATAATAAAACAGTCCAATATACGTTTCGCATACGACACCTATACACTTTCGTCTTCCAATTATACCAAGTATAATAACCTCCACACAATCTCAAAATCAAATACTATCCATACAATAAGATTTTAGCTCAAAAAAACACATTAACACTCATGGCTCAAACTAGATTACAACTCAACATAAACTCAAGTTCATATTTGAACCTTCCCTCCAACTTCTTTCCCTCTAAACCTAGTATTACTATCACATAAACTCATAAATATAGAAATAAGATGGAATCTTACCTCAAGAAATCAAGAACTCAAGAACACTTCAATTCCAAGATTACTTCACCTTGAAGTATCCTCCAAAGCCACTACAAAGAGGAGAGACAAGCTGCAACAACACTTTGGAATTTTAAGCACTTGATCTTCTCTCTTAATCCTTGAATTTCGCTTGGGCATTGATTAGATATGATGGAGAGGATTTCTTGTAACGACCCTTCCGGTTGTTATGGGAAATTAACACTCCGGTGGGAATTTCGGGGCCGCGGGTGGATTCGTAGGGCGTCTTTTTGTATGTGTGCATGTTTTGTGTTGTGTTTTTGATGCCTTAGATGAAATGTGGGTGATAGGAGGAAAAACTGGACAAAATTGAGCTCGCTGCCCAAAACGAGCCGCTGCGGCAGTACCGCTTCCAGTAGCCATCCATTTTCCTTGGTGGCCACTGTAGTGGGCAATGAACCGCTATGGCGGTACCACTATAGCGGCAGATGTACCACTATAGCGGTCACAACTATTTTGTGATGGGCCGCTATAGCGGTCACTTTACCGCTATAGCAGTACCGCTGCAGCGGTCGACGTGAAATAGTAGCCCGAATTTTATATACTCAGTTTTATTTTCTCTTTTCACAAAACCCCAAAGACACTTCCCAACAAGCACCTAGAGAGAATTTTCAAGCTAGGACATGATAACCTTGAGAGGTATGTTCCATTGCTTTTCATTCTATCAACCCCTTTCCCCTTCATTATTGCAATCATCTTCATGGGTCATTAATGGTGAAAATGAAGTAGAAACCCTAGAATGTCAACAAGCCTTCTAAACTTGATGGATTAGGGCTATTATCGCTTATTTATCATTAAATAGATTGATTAGTTGCTATTTGTCATAAATTGAACATTTAGAATCATAAACTAGGTGATTGGAGACCTAGGGTTCAATAAAAATGGTGTCTTTGCCATAAAAACTGTTTGTAAGGGGAATATTTGATAGAATGTTGTATAAATTGATGATAAATGAATACTAGGGGCCTTGATAGGTTGTTTATCACCTAGAATATCATCCACCCTTAGAATGGGGGAAGGGTATTCTTGCTTTGGTGTTTGTGAATTGAGCAATGTGACTCATTGAGCCTTCTATTTTTAGACCGTGAACGTATTGAGGCTTTGAGGAAAGGAAAGGCTATAGCAGAGTAACCTGCGTGTTCCAGTTCTACTTTGAGGTAGGTTACGGTTTACTTGAGTTAGACTTTCGTTAGTTGATTGTATGTTTTGTGATTTCCTTAGGAGAAAGCATGTTTAGTTTTCATGCATGATATTATGTGGTTAAATTCCTATGTGAATGCGAATTGTGTGTTTGTGTAGGCTTCATGCTATTATTCCTGTGTGATTGAATCTGCAGTGAATGTATTATGATGAGAAGCTAATAAATTTTCTCGATGGTATTGTGATATGAAATGAGGAGTTGACTATTGATACTGAAAGGTAAGTAGCAATGTTCTGTAAGAGGTATGGAAAGGCACATATGTGACCTAGATTATGGGCTCGTGGTCCGAGGTTAGTTCAAAAAATGAGAGTTACATTAATATGTCCCGCGTCTGAGGTTCATTTCGAAGTGGAGGTTTGTGCTCGGGTCCAAGGAGTATTCCGGAATAGGTGGTACATGGACACCATAGGTCCCCTGCAAGTCATGACTACTAAGATATGACATCAAATAGCATGTGTGTACAGCGAGTGAGGTTGTTGTGGTAAATTTATTTCAGTTGTAGCTTACGTGATTGTGATGCTTGACATCTCGGTGATTTGATTATGATTGTCCTTAGTTGACTTGCTGTGATTTATTGATATTGATGTCTATTGACTGGCTTGTTTTATTCTATTGATTTTACGAAATATGCATGATACTAATCTTACTCGGCCTATAATATCTACCGGTACATAGTGTTTGTACGATACTACCTTGTCGCATTCTTTGAGCGCCGATTGTGATATAGAGACCGTTGCTCGTTCTCACATCTAGCGTGGAGGATAATTGTTGACGATTTTAGGGTGAGCTTCTTCCATGCCGCAGCGGCCAAGATCTTCTTGCTATGATGTCTTTTCATACTCTGGACATTATGGATTACTTATTTGTTAGACTTCAGATTCTTAGACATGTTTTTAGCTTAGAGTCATGTACGATAACTTTTGAATTTTGGGGATTTGTAATACTTAGAACTTCTGCACTTAGTTCAGTATTTATGGCATGACTTATTTTGTTCTTTTGATGTTTGAATGAGTAATACTGTTTAGCTTGGTTAATATAAAATCGGATTGAATGGATAGGTGTTTTGTATGTTAGTTCGCCCACTAGGATTTAGATGGGTGCCAGTCATGGCGGGCTGGGTCGTGACAGAGTTGGTATCAGAGCTTTAAGTTCGTCGATTTCATCGTACAAGGGCATGTTTAGAGACGTCTGTACTTATCTTCGAGAGGCTGCCGTACACTAGGAAAACTCTCTTTTCTTTTCTTATTTCATGCTACTTGATTCCAATTGTTATACGCACGTTTAAAAATTGGTATACGACTATCCTTCATTCTCTCTGTATGGCGAGAACACGCGCGATAGCGGCTTAGAGGTAGGGGTGGAGGGCGGAGGAGGGGGGGGTACAGAGGGGCGCGTCCTGGTGGGCGACTCGGGTGCCTCCGGTGGTTCCTAATGAGCCGATGGCCTCCCGGTTCCACCGAGGCTGAGGCCGCTCGTGTATACCCGGTGCTATTGCATAGGTGCTATATTGGTTGCATAGGTTAGCACAAGCCGAAGCTATACCAGCGGGTCCAGCAGGTAGGGGCGCAGGAGTAGCGGTCCCAGGTCCAGACAGAGCACAAGCTCTGGGGGTTCATGTTATATCCCGCATTTTGTACGTTCGGATATTTCAAGGTAAAGTTAAGGGAATGGTCATCCTCCAAAGTCATTCTAATGTACAAGTTGGTTATAGATATTATTTAAGAATATTATTAGTATGAAAATATTGAGAAAGGCTAAGGACAAAAAGGGAAATTCACAAAAAAGGGTTCATGGTAATATTGTTATAGCCCGTATTTTATACGTTTGGAAATTTCGAAGTCGACGTGGAAAGTTAAGGGCGAGACTATTTCCAAAATTATTTTTAATGTACAAGTGGGTTGTGAATATTATTTATGAACCTTATTAGTATGGAAATATTGGGAAAGGCCAAGGGTAAAAAGGGTATTCACAAAATGGTTCATGGTTATATTATGGAAGCCTAGGGGTAAAATGGTAATCTCACAAATATTCAAGAAAATTCTTGAAATTTCCAAGATGGCCATGTGATGAATATATATGGACCAAAGTGTATAAAATAAGACAAGTGGCCACATTTGGTTATTGTAGGAAAATTAGTCTTCTTTGACTAATTCAAAGAAAAATTCAAGAAAAAAAAAGGAAGAAATCTCTAGAAAAATGAAGAAGGGGGCATGTGGCCATTTTATATTTAAAGGGGCAAGTATATATATAGAGAAAGATGGCCTATTCTTCATAATTAATTTGGAGAGAAAGAAAGAACAAAAAAAAAAAAAAAGATGAAGAGAGAATATAGTAGTTTCGGCCATAGCTTGCAAAATTTCAAGATCAACAATCTTGATCCAAAAAAATATTTCTTCACATATTCCTACTAATTCAAGAGTCCTCTTCGACGTGGTACAATTGTTGGAGCAAGAAAATCATTCTTTGTTGCAAGTTCATGATCATAGTCAAGTGAGAAGTTGAAGGAAAAAGGTAAGAACTAATCCTCTTTTATATGTTATGGATAGTTATGCATGTTGAAGTATGGAAAAGTGAATGAAATTCATGGAAAATATGGATATAGTAGTGTTGGCCGAATGGAGGAATGGTGGTGTAGGAATGATGAATTAATGTTAGTTAGTATTCTAGTTGTTGTTGTGATGGATTCTATGTAATGAAAATGAAAGTTTGATGATTCAAATGGAAGTTGTGATGGTTATGGACTGATTTGGAAGGTAATATGATTTGAATATGCTTTCTTGAATTTATGGAAATAACGTTACAAGCATGTGAATTGGTAATATAGTTTATGAATTGGAAGGTGTTGGGCGAAGTAGTATGTTGACTGAATCATTTTGAAAGTCATATGAATCGAATTGAATCGAATCGAATATGAATTGAATTTTGTTAGTAAGATTGTTGGCATTGTTGTTGATATTGTGGCCGAGTTCCATTCTCGGGTTGTTGTTGTTGAAATTGGCCGAGTTAGAATCTCGGGATGGCGCATTTACGGGGAAATGCTTGCCGAAATTCTCGTAGACAAATGTTGATTCAAGATTTGGATTCTTAAGGACTCTAGCTAATGTTTGGCAAATGTGACCCAATTGTAGATTTTGGTGGATTTGGAACTTGAGTTTGGAGTAGCAGAAGGAGCGGAAAAAGGTATGTAAGACTTCACTTTCCTTCTTTGGCATGTCTTAGACGTCATAGGCTTGAATGCGTGTCTCGGGGACTACTCTAATCCTAGAAATCCGAGATTGAAATTGGTTACTATTCATTCAAGAGAATTGAAGTAAATGTTCATGAATAGTTGAAAGAAATGTCTAAACACCCAGAACTTGTATGAATAAGACCCGACCACCCTAAGACGCTTATAAGTAATGCTATGAAACGTATTAGACGTAAATTGTGTACGCCACCTCATTTGACTCGAGGTGGGCCCACTATTCCCGAATTCCCTCCTATTTTCCCATTTGGCTTATTTCCGTACTATAGTTAATGGAAGATCTTGGTTGCCATTCCGACTACCAAACAATAGCTGTGTTAACTAATCCCTCGATTCCAAGGCATGATTTTCCTTCCTAAAAGTTTACAAATGTTTTCCAAAATATTCCTTTTTCTTCAAAAACCAAGTTTTACATTATTGAAAGTTCTTATGACTAAAACAATGACTATGATCCTATGATGATCATGATGATGTTAAATATGAGAAAATGATATGACACGACATGATTTGATATGAGATGATATGCTATGACAGGACACGATATGCTATGACATGACATGATATGCTATGACATGATACGAAATGACATGTTCTTGGTAGTCTCGCCTTATGATTATCGATCCTTCAAGGTGAGACAAAGCGGCCATGATTACTCCATAATGCGATCGGAGGTTTCCGACCTTACGTCCCTCCGACGAGTACATGACTTTCTTTGGGCTCTCATGCATGCCATACCTGTATATGGGTTGGGGGGATGGGATACATGTATATGTGGGGAATGGGAAGGGAAACATGTTTCATTGCCACCTGGTCAGCTGGCGTTATCATCCCGGACGCGGGATGCCCGGACGCGGGATTTATGGGCGAGCCGACGTATTTCGGCGCTATGTGGGTGAGCCGGCTTGTTCGGCGCTATGATACCATATGACCAGACAAGCATGCATGGCATCCGCCCCAGGGGCACTCATATGTACAGTGTTACGCTTTACAAGATATGATCCCTATGTACCGGTTACGCTTTTACATGATATGCTATATACGTACGGTTACGGCTTTACACATGACATGTTCCATATGCACGAATTACTTTCTTATACGTGATATGCCTCCTATGTACAGGATACTCTCTCTTACACGATATGTACTACATCTCCATACTGTTATTGCACCTGATTACGTTGCTTTCTATGTTATCATCCATGTCTTACATACTCAGTACATTGCTCGTACTGACCCCTCTTCTTCGGGGGCTGCGTTTCATGCCGCGCAGGTGAACCCAGATGAGCTGAAGCTAGCATAGAAGATGTCCAGCGGGATTGGCGGGCTCCACTTGTCCGGAGTGCTGCCGAGTCAGAGTATATGTGCCATGATGATTTGTTTGGAGTTAGAGACTTTGCAGACAGAGTCGTGGGTATTGGGTTGTCATGTGTAAGCGGCTCCTGTAGCCGATATGTTATTATGTTTCGTGTCACCAGTCTTATATGATATCAGATTCTAGTTATGGAAAAAAAAATTCTATGTATTCATTTCTTACTAATTCATAAGTTCATATGTATAATAAGAGTTAGCGGGTTCGCTCGGCTCCGAATATGGGGTCGGGTGCCCATCACACCCTGATCAAGATTGGGGTGTGACAAAATGGTATCAGAGCAGGTCGGTCCAAGGGTTGTCTGCAAAGTCGTGTCCGGTAGAGTCCTGTTTATGAGTGTGAAGCCGGCCACATTTATAAACAGGAGGCTACGGGGCATTTAGGAATGGTTGACCTTCTTTCTGTCTTAGATCGTGCGATAGAGCCAAGTCCCAGGAGAAAGAAATTCCTTATATAAGCTTCACGTGCGTCGGAGGAAGCAGAGAAAGGGAATACTGTGAACAGGCAAAAAGTGAGATGTGGATGTGTTGTTTCGGGAGGATTACGGATGTGGCGAGGCGACAAAGGTATGATTGCTACCCTCGAGGATCTGGAAGTCCAGGACAGGAGGTAGCCATACACACAGGCGGAAGGTGAGTATTGGAAAGTGAAAAGGGTAAAATAGTAATTGCAAAAGAAAGGACGTGTTACGAAAATGCCTTGGAAGGCCGCGAGACTTCGATTTGCCCTGAGCATGTAATAAAGGTCATGTGAGGAGGCGTACGCGAAAATATCAGCATTAAGACACCGAATTTCGGTGAAGTTTCGAAGTTAAGCGTGCTCGGGTGGGAGCAATTCGGATGGGTGACCCGCAGGAAGTTTACAAGAAATTCTATGGATTGAGACATAAGAGACAAATGAAGAGTTGGGGTAATCTAAGGAAAACTAGGATATACAGAATGGTTGGGGACTATAAGAGGATGCGTAAGACGAGACAGACTACCTCGGTGAAGGGACAGAAGGCGCATCACAGCCCTAGAATTAGGATAGGCTTGAACAGCGTCTGGACGTATTTTGTGTGGCTAGCCGATAGCAAGTATATCTATATATAAAAAGGTGTAAGGTATCCCATATAAGCTTATGTCGGTGGACGTGTGAGTCAGTGCAAGATGAGGAGATCGAAAGGTCAAGGACGTACCAAAAGTAAGAAAATTTAGTAAAAGGAAGCTCCCGAGAGAAAATTACCGGCAGAGCACGAGATGGTCGAGGTAGAGGATAAGGAACGGGCATAAAGGAAAGAGTAGCTATAAGAGGAACCCTCCCAGAGTATTATGACGCCCATAAGGTTAGTTGAACATTCGAGGACGAATGTTCTAAAGGGGGGAAGGATGTTATAGCCGTATTTTATACGTTTGGAAATTTCGAAGTCGACGTGGAAAGTTAAGGGCGAGACTATTTCCAAAATTATTTTTAATGTACAAGTGGGTTGTGAATATTATTTATGAACCTTATTAGTATGGAAATATTGGGAAAGGCCAAGGGTAAAAAGGGGTATTCACAAAATGGTTCATGGTTATATTATGGAAGCCTAGGGGTAAAATGGTAATCTCACAAATATTCAAGAAAATTCTTGAAATTTCCAAGATGGCCATGTGATGAATATATATGGACCAAAGTGTATAAAATAAGACAAGTGGCCACATTTGGTTATTGTAGGAAAATTAGTCTTCTTTGACTAATTCAAAGAAAAATTCAAGAAAAAAAAAAGGAAGAAATCTCTAGAAAAATGAAGAAGGGGGCATGTGGCCATTTTATATTTAAAGGGGGCAAGTATATATATAGAGAAAGATGGCCTATTCTTCATAATTAATTTGGAGAGAAAGAAAGAAAAAAAAAAAAAAAAAAGATGAAGAGAGAATATAGTAGTTTCGGCCATAGCTTGCAAAATTTCAAGATCAACAATCTTGATCCAAAAAAATATTTCTTCACATATTCCTACTAATTCAAGAGTCCTCTTCGACGTGGTACAATTGTTGGAGCAAGAAAATCATTCTTTGTTGCAAGTTCATGATCATAGTCAAGTGAGAAGTTGAAGGAAAAAGGTAAGAACTAATCCTCTTTTATATGTTATGGATAGTTATGCATGTTGAAGTATGGAAAAGTGAATGAAATTCATGGAAAATATGGATATAGTAGTGTTGGCCGAATGGAGGAATGGTGGTGTAGGAATGATGAATTAATGTTAGTTAGTATTCTAGTTGTTGTTGTGATGGATTCTATGTAATGAAAATGAAAGTTTGATGATTCAAATGGAAGTTGTGATGGTTATGGGCTGATTTGGAACGTAATATGATTTGAATATGCTTTCTTGAATTTATGGAAATAACGTTACAAGCATGTGAATTGGTAATATAGTTTATGAATTGGAAGGTGTTGGGCGAAGTAGTATGTTGACTGAATCATTTTGAAAGTCATATGAATCGAATTGAATCGAATCGAATATGAATTGAATGTTGTTAGTAAGATTGTTGGCATTGTTGTTGATATTGTGGCCGAGTTCCATTCTCGGGTTGTTGTTGTTGAAATTGGCCGAGTTAGAATCTCGGGGATGGCGCATTTACGGGGGAAATGCTTTGCCGAAATTTTGGTAGACAAATGTTGATTCAAGATTTGGATTCTTAAGGACTCTAGCTAATGTTTGGTAAATGTGACCCAATTGTAGATTTTGGTGGATTTGGAACTTGAGTTTGGAGTAGCGTATGAGCGGAAAAAGGTATGTAAGACTTCACTTTCCTTCTTTGGCATGTCTTAGACGTCATAGGCTTGAATGCGTGTCTCGGGACTACTCTAATCCTAGAAATCGGAGATTGAAATTGGTTACTATTCATTCAGTAGAATTGAAGTAAATGTTCATGAATAGTTGAAAGAAATGTCTAAACACCCAGAACTTGTATGAATAAGACCCGACCATCCTAAGACTCTTATAAGTAATGCTATGAAACGTATTAGACGTAAATTGTGTACGCCACCTCATTTGACTCGAGGTGGGCCCACTATTCCCGAATTCCCTCCTATTTTCCCATTTGGCTTATTTCCGTACTATAGTTAATGGAAGATCTTGGTTGCCATTCCGACTACCAAACAATAGCAGTGTTAACTAATCCCTCGATTCCAAGGCATGATTTTCCTTCCTAAAAGTTTACAAATGTTTTCCAAAATATTCCTTTTTCTTCAAAAACCAAGTTTTACATTATTGAAAGTTCTTATGACTAAAACAATGACTATGATCCTATGATGATCATGATGATGTTAAATATGAGAAAATGATATGACACGACATGATTTGATATGAGATGATATGCTATGACAGGACACGATATGCTATGACATGACATGATATGCTATGACATGATACGAAATGACATGTTCTTGGTAGTCTCGCCTTATGATCATCGATCCTTCAAGGTGAGACAAAGCGGCCATGATTACTCCATAATGCGATCGGAGGTTTCCGACCTTACGTCCCTCCGACGAGTACATGACTTTCTTTGGGCTCTCATGCATGCCATACCTGTATATGGGTTGGGGGATGGGATACATGTATATGTGGGGAATGGGAAGGGAAACATGTTTCATTGCCACCTGGTCAGCTGGCGTTATCATCCCGGACGCGGATGCCCGGACGCGGGATTTATGGGCGAGCCGACGTATTTCGGCGCTATGTGGGGCGAGCCGACTTGTTCGGCGCTATGATACCATATGACCGTACAAGCATGCATGGCATCCGCCCCCGGGGCACTCATATGTACAAAGTCACCGCTTTACAATGATATGATCCCTATGTACGGTTACGGCTTTACATGATATGCTATATACGTACGTACGGTTACGCTTTACACATGACATGTTCCATATGCATGCCTTACTTTCTTATACATGATATGCCTCCTATGTACAGGATACTCTCTCTTACACGATATGTACTACATCTCCATACTGTTATTGCACCTGATTACGTTGCTTTCTATGTTATCATCCATGTCTTACATACTCAGTACATTGCTCGTAGACCCCTCTTCTTCGGGGGGTGTTTCATGCCGCGCGGTGTGAACCCGGATGAGCCGAAGCTAGCATAGAAGATGTCCGGCGGGATTGGTAGGCTCCACTTGTCCCGGAGTGTTTGCGCCGAGTCGAGTATATGTGCCATGATGATTTGTTCGGAGTTAGAGACTTTGCGTACGCAGTCGTGGGTATTGGGTTGTCATGTGTAAGCGGCTCCTGTAGCCGATATGTTATTATGTTTCGTGTCACCAGTCTTATATGATATCAGATTCTAGTTATGGAAAAAAAAAATTCTATGTATTCATTTCTTACTAATTCATAAGTTCATATGTATAATAAGAGTTAGCGGGTTCGCTCGGCTCCGAATATGGGGTCGGGTGCCCATCACACCCTAGTAAGATCGGGGTGTGACAAAGTGGCTGCTCGAGCAGGTCGGTCCTAAGGGTTGTCTGCAAAGTCGTGTCCGGGAGTCCGTTTATGGATGTGAAGCGGCCACATTTATAAACGGGAGGCTACGGGGCATTTAGGAATGATTGACCTTCTTTGCGTCTTAGATCGTGCGATAGAGCCAAGTCATAGGAAGTAAGATTCATTATATTAATCGTTGATTCCGTAGCGCCCGGTAAGGGAGAATGCGGCGAAAAAAAGGCGAATGATGATATGGAAAGTCGGGAGGATTAGGATGTGGACGATATACTTGTTGTTATCGAGGATGGGCGCCGGACGGAAATAGCCATACATGCGTACGCGGAAGGTGGACATCGGGAAAAGAAAAGGGCAAAATAGTATTGTAAAAGAAAGGACGTGTTACGAAAACGTCTCTTGGAAGCTGTAAAGTTTCGGTTGGCTCTAGATCGCATGTAATAAAGGGTATACGAGGAAGGAGACGCGAAAATATCGGCATTAAGACATCGAATTTCAATGAAGTTTCGAGGTTAAGCGTGCTCGGAGGGGGGCAATTCTAGGATGGGTGACCCCACGGGAAGTATGCGAAAATCCTATATATTGAGACATAAGAGACAAATGAGAAGAGTTAGGTACCTAAGGAAAACTAGAGCATATGGAATGGTTGGAGACTATAAGAGGATGCGTAAGACGAGACGGACGTATGCTCGGTGAAGAGACGGAAGTACATCACGGCCCTAGAATTAGGATAGGCTTGAACAGCGTTTGGAAGTATTTTGTGGGCTTGTGATAATAAGAATATATACAAAGGTGTAGGATATCCCAGACATGATTATATCGGTGGACATGTGAGTTCGGCAATCGAAGCTGCGATATAAAAAGCATTAACCGAGTAGGGTTACCGAAGTTCAGGTGACAGCAAGAGTAAATGGTACAAGTGTTGCAAGGTAAGCTGTTATTATTCTACTATAGATTAAGATCGGGAATGAGGATATGAGACGAAGTGTAAATAGATAATGGTACAGGTACACCCCAAAAGGGGGGAAGTAGGCGAGGGGAATGTAAGGATGAGATAGAGATAGTTGATACGGTAATATGTTTGATATGGATGCTTGGGCTACAAATAAACCCCCCCCCCCCCTTAGGGAAACAAGTTAGTAAGATCGAAAAACCGATGTTATCGGAGTCGAACGGTATTTAAGGCGGTGTGAGAAGTTTCGCACGGACTTTAAGCGACATGACGAAACGTGTGAGGGGGAAAGACTATGACGAGAGAATGCTGAATAGCTTAAGAAATAGTATGAGGGATGTGAATAGCGTAAAAAGGGAGCTCCCCCGAGGTGCTTATTAGTATGGACTAGCCGAACATTCGAGGACGAATGTTCCAAAGGGGGGGATGTTATATCCCGCATTTTGTACGTCGGAATATTTTAAGACAATTGCGGGAAGTTAAGGGTAAGGCTATTCCCCGGTTTTGTTTTAATGCGCAAGCCGCTTATAATATTATTATTGGCGTGGAATGTTAAGGGAAAGAGAGAAATTCGCAAAATGGGCCGTGGAAATAATGCGGAAGGCTATATATTTGGGGCAAATATATATATATATAAGAAAAGTCGAGGGCAAAACGGGAATTTCGCATAAGTTTCTTGAATGAAAAGGAGGTCATATTGACCATGTAAGGAAAGAAAAAAAAAAAAAAAAAGATGACAAAAAAGAAAAAAAGAAAATTATAGAGAGAGAGGTGCATGTGCCCCTATTATATATATATATATATATGTGAGGACAGTTCATCTTTTATTCAAGATAATTGGAGAGAAAGAGAACAAAAAAAAAAAAAAAAAAGAGAAGAGAACAAGATGGAGCCCTTTCGGCCATGAGGAAAAAAAAAGGGGAAGAGAATTGATCAAGAAAAATTATTTTCTTCTAGCAAATAAATCAAGAAGGAACTCCTTCGACAACATGGGGAGTTGTTGGAGCAAAAGCATTCTTTGGCAATTCATGAACCCTAGCCAAAGTTGAGAAGTGAAAGGATAAAGGTATGTGTTCAATCTTCTTTTAAATGTGTTATGAATGATATGTATATGTTGTAGCATGAAGAAACGGATGAAATTCATGAAGTAGATTTGTGTTGGGGGGTGGCCGAATGGGGGTCATGGTGTATATGATGAAATAATGTTATTAAATAGTTTGAGTGTTGATGTTGTGAACTCCGGATGAAAAATGAAAGTTTAATGGTTAGAAATAAAATGGAAGTTGGTTGCGGGTTATTGGAGAAGTTAATGCAATGTTAGAATGTTCCCTTATATTTACATGAATGATGTTGTTAATGCATGTGTTGTTGATATTGGTTATGAATCTAGAATAAGAAAAATGTGTGGTTAATACTTTTGTTGAAGTTGGAGGATTCGGGTAGCATTGGATCATTATAGTATTATTAGAATAATTGTTGGCATTGTTGTTGGTTTGGCCGGTTGCATTCCCGGATTGTTGTTGATGAAAATGGGCGAGTTAGAATCTCTCGGGGATGGCGCATTTACAGGAAATGCTGCAAAATTTTGGTAGACAAATGTTACTTTGAGAATTTACTTTTAGATGCTCAAGTTAACATTTGGTAAATGTGACCAATTTGTAGATTTTGGGTGGATTTGGAACTTGAATTTCGAGTCGCGCATGAGGCGGAAAAGGTATGTAAGACTTCACTTTCCTTCTTTGGCATGTCTTAGACGTCATAGGCTTGAATACGTGCCTCGGGGACAATTCCTTTCCTAGAAATCCGAGATTGAAATTAGTTACTATTCATTCGGTAGAATTGAAGCAATGTTCACGAAAAGTTGAAAGAAATGTCTAACACCTAGAACTCGTATGAATAGATCCGGCCATCCTAAAATTCTCATAAGTAATGTCATGAAATGTATTATACGTAAATTGTATACGCCACCTCATTTGACTCGAGGTGGGCCCACTATTCCCTAATTTCCTCCTATTTTCTCCATTTGGCTTATTTCCATTACGGTTAAAGTAAACTCTTGAACATCATTCCACTACTAAACAATAGTTGTCTTAACCAATCCCTCGATTCCAAGGCATGATTTTCTTCATAAAGTTCCAAATGTTTTCCAAAATATTCCTTTTTCTCCAAAAAACCAAGTTTTACATTATTGAAAGTTCTTATGACTAAAACAATGACTATGATTCTATGATGATCATGATGATGTCAAATATGAGAAAATGACTATGACACAACATGACATGACATGATATGACACGACATGATTTGATATGAGATGAGATGCTATGACAGGACACGATATGCTATGACAAGATACGATACAATATGACATGTTCTACGTTCTCTTAATATTATTCTCCATTGATAGTCTCGCCTTATGATTATTGATCCTCCAAGGTGAAACAAAGCGTCCATGATTACTCCATAATGCGATCGGAGGTTTCCGACCTTACGTCCCTCCGACGAGTACATGACTTTCTTTGGGCTCTAGCAAATGCACGCCATACACATATATGGGTTGGGGGGATGGGATACATGTATATGTGGGGAATGGGAAAGGGAAACATGTTTCATTGCCACACGGGTCACCGACTTATCATCCCGGACGCGGGATGCCGGTGTGGGACGCGGATTTACGGGCGAGCGACGTATTTCGGCACTATGTGGGCGAGCCGACTTGTTCGGCGCTATGATACCATATGACCGGTACAACGCATGGCATCCGGTCCCCCGGGGCACTCATATGCACGGGTCACCGCTTTACATGATATGATTCCTATGTACGATCCTTTACATTATATGATCCTAATGTGCTTCTGACTTTACATGATATGTTCCATACGTACGGAGTTACGGTTTACACATGACATGTTCCATATGCATGACTTACTCCCTTATACATATGTCTCATATGTACGGATACTCTCTCACATGATATGCTCTACATCTCCATCTTGTTGTTGCACATGATTACGTCTCTCTGTCTATGTTACTATTCATGCCTTACATACTAGGTACATTGCTCGTGCGACCCCGCACTATTCGGGGAAATGCGTTTCGTGCCGCGCGGACAGAACGGATGGTGAAGCGTAGAAGATGTCCGGCGGGGTTGGTAGGCCTCCACTTGTCTGAGTCTTGCGAGTCGGAAACATATGTGCCATGATGTTTTGTTCGAGAGTTAGAGACTTTGTAGACAGAGTCGTGGGTATTGGGTTGTCAGTCTGTAAGCGGCTCCAGCAGCCGATATGTTGTTATGTTTTACGTCACAAGTCTTATGTGATGTCAGATTCTATTTGTGGGAAGAAAAAAAAAATTTCTATGTATTCATTTCTAACTGATTTATGAGTACATGTGTATAATAAGAGTCAGCGGGTTCGCTCGGCTCCGAATATGGGGTCCGGTGCCCATCACACCCTAGTAAGATCGGGGTGTGACGGAAAACGGAGAGTACGGTAATCCAAATCATGGCGAGTCGGAAGACAAGAACAAATACGGAAATAGCGGGTCAAACCACCGTGCGGAATGCAAATGTACGGAATGCAAATAAAAATCATGCATAACGCTCGGAACGTGGTCACCCCACGGCGGGTGCCTGACACGTCATACTGCCGTAAGTTTTCAAATCTCCGTACAAACTCCGAACACATCACAATGTCACACACACATCAAATCGTCATAACAGATCAGATGCCATATCACATCATAACACCATAAATGGTAACCGGCCCTATGGCGAGGTCTCGGAAACCGTAACACATCATACTGCCGAATATGTCATAATGCGCACGATCACAAAGCCGGCCGGGCAACGCCAAGAATCGAAACCATAATAATTGTCACGAGCGGAGTGAAGGTAAACCATATGCATATCAAGAGTAAGTCCTAAGACTGGATACATGATCTCATATACATATATAATAACTTCGGAGGGCTCAAAACAAGTGTCGAGTTATTCGGAATTTACATACAAAGGTCGCAGACTTTGAAATTATCAATTTTCTCAAAAACACATCGTAGATCATTTTTCAAAAATTTTAGCATCATTCGTAGTAACGAACTTCCAAATATCATTATCGGACATTTCAAACGGACCTTAACGTCATAGGCAAACACTTCTTTTCGTAACGTACGAAAATGAGCCAAAACAAATCAAATAAGGGAAGTCTCGGAACTTGCGGGCCCACCTCGGGTCGAGTCGAGGCGGCGGACATAAATTTCAACGTTAGGTTCCATAAAGTTATCCGTGATAGTTTCGGAGCAATTTGGATTCATTTGCGAAAGGTACGAAGGTTTATGCATTCTTATATCCAAAGACAAAAGCATTTTGATTCAATTGTCTTGAATGAATAGTAACTAAATCAAACTCGGATCTCTAGGAGCGGATTATTCACAAGGTTCCGTTTTCGGCCCTAGTAGGTCTAGGACATGCCATAAAAGAATAGGTAAACACACATACCTTGGTTGCGCCTTATGCTTGCTTATTCTTAAATCTCGTTTGCTTCAAAATCTACAAATGGTCAAGATTACCAAACGTAAGTCAAAGGCTTTTAAGAGTTCAATCTTAACCCTTATTCGTCTACAAAAATTTGGGCAAGATCTCCCCCATACGTATAGCACCCCTAGGACGTAGCTCGGCTCAATATACCAACAATCATCACAATCCAACAACACCATCAATAACAACAACAACACCGATAATGCATCATAAACATATATTAGTGTAAATAGTCCCTCTTTCTACCTAAAGCATTAACTATCATTCCAACTTCACGCTTTCCATCCAATATCAACGTTTCCATATTCATTCACGAATTCAAGGCCGTTCAAATACAATTCAGACACATTTCTCATCATTTCTCAAAATACACAAGGTTTCCATCAAACCATAATTCATCCAAAACCTCTTAATCTTCAATACGCATATTCATAACATTTTTCCATCTTCCAATTTCATAAATCATAATCACAATTCACACCTAAGATCTTACTTTCATCATTATATAAAATTATATAAAAATCACATAAACTTCTCATAACAACATACAATAACTTTCATGCTAACTTAATTCATTAAACCTTCCTTTACATCACAAAGCCACAACAACATAATTAACATACTAAATCTAATTTAATTCATCTTCCCCCGCCAATACAACTTCACACGTACACATACTTATACACACACCACACGGCCTCACCTCTTCACACACACACACGCCCATGCACACACAACACAATTTCCATAATTCTCATTCCATTCCAATCATTATAACATACATACATCTTCCATAACACAAAAGAACAAGACTTACCTTTTTCTTGAAATTTCAACTTGTCAAAACGTGGTTCTTTCGCCAAACTAATTGTACCACGTCGAAGAGCGTCTTGAACTTGTTAAGAATTCACGAAGAACAAGATTTTTGGATCAAGATTGAAGGCTAGGAAATTTTCTCTTTTTTTTTTTCTCTTCTTTCTCTCTTGGCCGATGCCTCTCCTCTCTTGTTCTTTCTTGTTTTGTCTTGATTTTTCTTGAATCTTCCACATGCTAACTCCTTATATTATTTAGCACATGGAAAAAAAATAATTACTCATGGGCTTGGCCTTGTAGTGGCCGGCCACCCCTTCTCTTGGGCCCTAAATTTTCTTAATTTTTGTTAAGCCCAATTCCTTAAGAATCATATTTTTGCAAATTCCCGAAACAAATTTCCAAGATTCCAATTTTGCCCTTGGCCTTCCTTCGTATTTCCACACCACTATTTTTCATGAACAACACATACACCACATGAAATCAAAGCATGGTCTTATTCTTACAAATCACCATCATGTCCAAATTTCCCGAATGTGCAAAAACACGGGATATAACAGTTATGTCATTCGAGGTCTGCAAAACTTTCGAACACCGCCTCCAATACCATCTCGACTTCTATCCATTTATTCTTTCGCATCTTACTAATCGGCTTCGGCAAGGGGTCTCATTGTAGTTTAAGCATCCGTATCAAGTATATCATAGCACAATCGTTCCTATCTCACCCTTGCATTCTTTACCCGCTTCCACAACTGTGGTGTACTTATACCATTATCCGCTATACCTTGCCCCATGTCCCTATTTCCAATCTCAAATTCATCTCAATCCTTCAATCCACTTGGTACCTGCATCATATCCATATCTTTCTTTATAATTTATAACCCGAGTATCTAGTACAAAAACCTTGACTAAATCACGAAGCAGCAGAACCTTTCCATATATAGTGCAAAAAATTTGTTGGGAAATGCCTTTTGGTTTAAAGCGAAATGTTTTTAACCCCCAAAGGCCACATTCCCCTTTCCAACCATTAAATTTTTGTACTTTTAG
>NW_026719146.1:0-12222 GCF_029784015.1 Lycium ferocissimum | reverse complement strand
TCTAAAATTCCAATCTTGCCCTTAGGCCTTCTCCATTATTTCCGCATTCGAGCTTCCATATCCACCACACACTTACTAAGAAAAATTCAAACATGGCCTCCTTTCTCATAAGTCACAATTATTTCGAATTTTCCGATTATGCAAAAAGGCGGGATATAACAAATTTGGTCACATTTACCAATATCAACCATAAAGCTTTAAGAATTCACTCTTAACCAACACTTGTCTTAATCTTCCAAATAAGTTCACTTATTTTTAATCAAATTTCGGCAAAGACTCTCCCTTGTAAATACACCGTCCCGAGAATATGGCTCGGCCCAAATCAACATCAACGAAAGAATCCGGGAATTCAACCCGGCCAAACTATCAACAATACCATACCACCCGAATCTTTTCCGACTTCAATAAGAACATTAGCAACACGATTTCTTCTTTCCAAGTTCATAAACTACATCGACATCCCACACATTAACAACATTAACCACAATATCACAAGAACTATATGAAAATTATATTATCTTCTCCAACAACCTACAAACAATTCCAACTTCAATTTAAATCATTAAACCTTCATTTTTGTCATAGAACCCACACAACGACAACTAAATTTATTACATAGAATTAGGTTCATACTTTTCACACCATATACACACATGCACCGCCACCTCCAAATATTTACAACTTCAACCACAATCATCAAACTTCCATTGCCAATATAAATTCCATAACAAAAACAACTAAAACACTAAATAAAAATTGTTGAACCATTGTTCTCACCACTATACATATACACTACCATACTACTACTACACGGCCCCATTCACAACACACATTATTTTCATAATTTTCATTCATTTCTCCACACCACAACGTATACCAAGCATCCATAACACATAAAAGAAGATTAGTTCATCATGTTCTACAAAACAACACATGCACACGGCCACATACTAACTTCCATATTTTCATGAATTCCATCCATTCCTTCACTCTACAACACATACAAATCATCCATAACATCAACAACAATCAAAATACTAAATAAAACGATTGAACCATTGCCCTTGCAAGCCATCCATGCATACGGCCACACCCAACTATATCCATACTCTCATGAGTTTTTATCCATTTCTACACACTACAACATAAACAAACCCTTCATAGCGTATAAAAGATGATGAAATCTTACCTTCCTTTTCCAACTTCTTCACTTAGCTAAGGTTGGAATTTTTGCACCAAAGAGTTATTCTCTTGCTTCAACAATTATACCATGTTGAAGAGCATCCTTGAATTAGTAGAAATGCATGAAGAACCAAATTGTTTGGACAAAATTTCATGGAGTTAGTTTTCCATGCTTATGGCCGAATGCCATCTTTTTCTCTCCTCCTCTCTTTTTTTTTTTGTTCTTTCTTTATTTGGAATGATGAAATGTGTCTTACTATACAAGCTTATACATATATATATATGTAGTTATTATTGGCATGTGAGGGGCACATGCCCATTTCTAGAGTTTTCTTCAACTCTAGCAAAGATGACTTATTTTTGTCATCTTTTCTTTCTCTCTTTTTTTTTTCTTTTTGTTTTAGTCACATGGCCAATATGGCCCCCTTTTGGAATTTTCATGAACCCTTGTGTGAAATTCCCATTTTGCCCCTCAACTTTTCTCAATATTACCATTTTGCCCCTAGCCTTCCGCATTATTTTCATAACCCATTTTGCAAATTTCTCTTCTTGCCCTTAACCTTTCACAATATTTCCATACTAATAATAGTCATAAATAATATTTATAACAACTCGTTCATTAAGATAATTTCTGAAAATGGTCTCGCCCTTAACTTTCCACGACGACTTTGGAATTTCCAAACGTACAATATACGGGCTATAACAGCATGTGCTTGTGCCAGAGTAATGGTTGGAGTGGTATCTTGTGTTTTATCCCCATCACCTTCATTCCTAGAACGGGGAGTGCCCATTCTACTCGAACCCTCCATTTGAACTTTCTCAATACTCAACATCCGTTCATACATACCCTTCAACTTCCCATTCACACCATTCATCTCTCCTCTCATCTCTTCCATACCCGCTTGCATGCCCGAGATTTGATTCACGATCATAGCTAATGAACTTGCTATGGATGACATATCTACTACCTCTTGCGCCCTATCGCCTTGGTTAGACATGATGACCAGCAAAACTAGCAAACACGATTAGCAATAAAAGCCTCACGTCACTCGTATTGAACTCTCAACCTTACCACACTCCGTGCTCTTTCAAAGTTGTTGATGAATCGCTCGCCCAATCAAATTCACACGTTGCTTATCCTTTGTGGTAGAATGGATTTTTGTTTAGATGAATGACGGATGACTCAAAGCAAACCGGACGAGAGCCAATCAAGTTTCAACGGGATAAAACGAAGAAAAGTTTGAAAGAAATTAGCACGAAAAAAATGCGGACACAAGAACTAGTAGACACAAGTAGGAACAACTACTAAATGGCCACTAGTTAAGAGACACTAGAAAATGGAATGCTAAAATCGGAAAATAAATAAAATTTCGGGCCCGGGTAGGTGATAACTTGAAAATGCCGCCGTGAAGCCCCGAGTGATCTAAGTCTTGCCCTTCTAAGTGGCTATTGCTTTCCTCTTTACAGCATCGCTGAAATCATAGCGTACAATTAGGGAAAAAGGAAATCTTATAACATAGCTCTATCGCACGATCTATGAAGAAGAAAAATGGTCATTATTCCTAAATGCCCCGCAGCCTCTCATTTATAAGTGTGGCGTGCTTCACACCCATAAACAAGAATCTACTGGACGTGGCTTGTAGACACACCCTATGTCACGACCCAACTAGATGGCTATGACGGGTACCCGGAGCTGACTACCAAGCACCCCCTATCATGCTAACGATCCTGCTCAATCTGTACAATCATAATCCACAAGTTAGTACTTACTATGAACCGAACATAAAATATCTTCCCAAACGTATATACATATATACGCACAAACCCAACAGGCTACAAAAATGACGTACAGAATATACACTGATAAGACCACAAAACACCTACTACCCACATATATGTATCTACGAGCCTCTAACTGGGATACTGTAATCAAAAGGACAGGAAAGGACCCCGCCATGCCCCAAACATGTACTCAAAAGAATATAACGGCAACTTCGGAATAGTGGAGTGCTCCTGTATAGTCGCTGACAAAGCTCTTATGTATCCAGATCATTTCCCTGTCTACATGTCGGCATGAACGCAAATCGGTCCATAAAAAAAGGACGTCACTACGAGCAATGTACTGTGTATGTAAGGCATGTATAACAACAAAATGAGAAAAATGGAGGAATACATGATAAAGGAAAAACTCATGTACATGGCCTCTTCGTAGCGAATCATGCATATTAACTTTCTTTAGCATCTTTCGTACATATACTTACATATAAATCATCATACATCAATATATATAGACACACACACACACACACACACACACACACACACACACACACACACATATAGCCGCGGAACGAACGGCACACGATCCATGTGTCCACAAATCCCGCGTCTGGGATGGTATTATCAGCTACCAGCTGATCAGATGGTTATGCGCCTATAGCGCTCTGGCCCTTTTTTGATAATATTCAACCTAAGGAAACTCTAAGAAGTAAACAAAAATAAAGGAAAACAAAAGATAGATGAAGAATTGGGATTAAGGAGAATAGAGGATAGATACTTGACCCAATTAGTAATGAATCCTATAGGCAAATCTAAGTATATGAAACTTAGACCCTCCTATTGTGAATTCAACTAAAAGAACCAAAGCAATTTGAATCAATTAGAAGACTCAATTGAAAACCACAAATGAGCAATCTAGATGAATTCAATGGATAAGCAAATTCAATTTGCAACAATGAAATCACACTTAGTGTAGTAACCTAACAATCTATCTATTAACTAAAATCTCTCAATATTTGAGTTTACACAATATTCAAGCTAAGTCTTCCAAATGGATGAAAAGAACTATTTATACTAATACCTATTACACCAAAAGTATACCCTAAAGTGGCTCTTTTGCAAAAATACCCACATGGGTCTTCAATTGCATCCAAAGCCTCATAACTTGCAATTATGACCTCCAATTGCCATTCTAACCCCATAACTTGCAAGTATGACCTCCAATTGCAATCTTAGCCCCCATAGTTGCACTTTTATCCATTTTGCGCTTCTAGCCACTTTGCAATTCTTCCAATGCCAACTCCCAAACGTTGTAAATTCGCGAAGTCTTCTCTCCAATCTCCTCCGAGGCATCTTTTTTCATGAACAAGGCTTGCAACTCATGAAGTTCTCTTGCTTGACTTCTAGTGAAAGGCCTTGTGCTTGTTGGGTTCATATCATTTTTCCCCATATCCCCTATACACAAACTCACATATCCATATACATCATATAATATAATCAGATACCAAATGATCAAGTGGTCATGCGGCTATAGCGCCTTCCCTTCTCCCCCATATCCCATGTATACATATTCATATATCCATATACATCATATACTATAAATAACATGCATGAGAGCCCAAGGGAAAGCTGCAACTTTGTCGGAGTGACGTAAAGTCTGTAACCTCCGATTTATATTATGGAACAATCGTCATCACTATACCTCACCTTGAAGGAACAACTATTATAAGGTGAGATCAACAACAAAAGTAAAGTCAAGAAGATCATAAAATAAGATTATCAAGCTCATAACAACATCATCTCATAAGCTTTGGAGTCTTTAGGGATAAAATCATCATCATCACCATCATTATCATAAAACACATCTTATCTCTTTCTCACAAAAAGCTCTTGAGAAATCTTTATCTTTCAACAATTAGGATATAAGAAAGTCATGGAAATCTATAGAAAGTTGCAATGTAGGCTAAGTCATGCCTTTGAAAGAAAGGGGGCTAGCCTTACATACCTTTATGTCTCTTTAGCTTTATCGATTAAACGCTCTTCTTCCAAGCTCACGAGTCTACATTCAAGAGAATTCGTACTAAGATTAGATAACCGGAGACATACTTAGGCCTCACTAAAACATCTAAGGGCTAACGAAAATTGGGCAGCATTTCCTTTATTTCAACAACTTTCTCCATATAATAAACAACTCCCAAATATCATTAACAACACCCAAGACATCATAATCTATAAACTTCTTTAGGTTAAGCATTATTCAATTCTTAAAATGCCCTTCCAATGTCACTCACAATCATGACTATGACATAGCACCATATCCATTCTTATATAATACTTCTTTAATGTCACTTACATCATTCACAGCAAGATTACACTCATGGTATGTCAAGAACTATGATTCAAGTCAAGTTGTTATTCAAGAATGCCATTATTTTCTTATTTGAACTGCATACTCTACTTTCTCCCATAATCCAAGTCTTTCAACTACTCAATATTCTAAATAACATGAATAAAATGTGAAACTCACCTTTGATCACATAGGAATGGGCTTTGGATGAAAATGAAAATACTCCACTTGAGAGAAATCCTACTTCAATACCAAAGAGATTCTTGGTTTCCACAAGCCCTAGTGAACATCCTTGCACAATCTCTTGGTGCTTACTCCTTAATTCTTCTTGGATTTGTGATAATATGATATGGAGATATTCTATAGTTTTCAGGATTTGGAGAGAAGTGAAATCTGAAAATTATGAACAAGGGTCATCTATTTATAGCCGGAACCAAAAAATTCCAGAGAGGCGGTCGACGGTCCCGTCGACGTGTCGAATGTCCGTCGACTTGTCGACGGTCCATCGACTTGCCCGTCAAATTGCACCTGTAGATTTCAGTTTGTAGAAACCTATTGACGAGGCATTTTAACGGTCCTGTCGACTGCCCGTCGATGCTGTTTGGTGTCTACAGGTTTCCCCGATTCGGTTCAGATTTCATCGATTTGATCCGTTCAACTTCTAATTCCATAATTTACCAAAATTACCTACTGATACATTTATACGAGGGGTGAGACACTTTATATCCCCAAACTCGGGCAAGGATTTCCATTCTTAAGGCATACCCGACTAGAAAAATCATTAGTTCTTCGATGGCAAAAACGAGAGGCGTAACATTATCTCCCCCCCCCCCGAACATTCGTCTTCGAATGTTAGGTTCTCGTGATTTTACAAAAATTTTGCTAAAGTTTCCCCTGTAATATGGCACTACCACCCTGTCACAGCAACCCAAAATAACATCGCCACACAGGGCTACAATATCATAATAAGAAACATGGTCATACACGACCCAAAAATAATAAAAGGAAACATTTTATACCCGGGAATAATGGCGTTTCATCTTGAACCTCCTCTGGAGGGTGGAAATAAATGCTGATACCTGGACTTCATATCTTCTTACACTTCTCAATTCACCTCTTTTACGTCCTCGTCCCTTCATACTTCCCCCAAAACCAATTGAAAGGGCCGTAAGAAATTCTCTCTGAGCCTTCTGATAATATTTCTAAATCTGGCTTCAAGATGAGGTTTCCACTTTCCACTAATTTGATGCCCTTCCATTCTTGCAAGTTTCATACGTCCATCTGGATATATCATTTCCAAATCATCTTGACAGGTCTTTTCATTTTCCTTAAAGGTCTAATGTACGTGCTTCTAGCATGCCTTGGGAAGTTAGGAAACAAGCTATATCCGCTTTCCATCTCAGGATGGGGGTTTACTAAGATGACCTATCTTCCCAAATCTCTCGGAATGTATCGATCTTCCCGCACCGGTAGAGAACCAAGAATTTTGGCCTAAAAATTTTCATAGATATCTTATATGATTCTTTACAATTGCACACCAACGTCAGCTCTAGATTCATCCTCATTCTTGATTAGTGCCACAAAATTGTCTTACACAAGTTTACTCCCTATTATTTTCTTCACCACCACCTCTCGCTTTCAGTTTCTCATTTAAATCTATCTTACTGCATTTACCTCACGATACGGCCTTAATTCCTTCATGTTTGAGTACTCTAAGCTTGGAATTCTCATATCGCCCACACACTTTCTCTTCTAAATGATCATACATATTTGTTTCTCTTCATTGTAGATCGCTACCGTCAAGTATTCACCTGCTTTCAAATAGTTTGTCTCTATTTCAATCCTCTTCTATTGTTAACTCTGCATCCTTTCATTGGCAAGACAATACCAAAGTCTGAGTCAATTATTTTTGCCTTCAAGGCTTTCCCTATACAATGCTTCCCTAATCCTTATGCGGCGTTGGAACTTCGCATCCATGTGTCTTGCTTGCGGTGGCTATTCCACTTGACTTCCCATCTTAGTCCATCATTCACTTCTCCCTCTAATCCAAATCTTACTCTCATTGCCTGTATCTCCTTACTATGAAATCATTCGCATGAGCTCTTATTGTATGGAAATACCATTTTATCCTTGTCTATCTTATGCTTGGACTGAAGCCGCAATGCTCACGTGATGTATCTTCTTGAGGCTAATACCGCTCTTCTGTCATATGCCCATCCTTTAACTCTACCTCATAACCCACCTTATTGTTGTACAACTGCCATGTTGAATTCTCCGCCCGTCTTCCATTCTGTCACGACCCAACTAGGGGCCGCGACGAGTACCCGATACTTGTACCGGGCACCCCCTTTTCATACGTCTTATTCTTAATACTAAGTGGGCCGTATGAACACTAGCAATTTTTTTGTCTTAACATCGTCGATGGCAAAGATACGTATAAACAAGTAGTGATCAACTGTGCTGACATATTGCACGGCAGCAAGGACAACTAAACTATAAAACATCTAACTGTACATATCTGTCTACGAGCCTCTAACAAGATACATGTAATTACAAGTAGCTGACTTTGCTGTGTCTACATATATATATACAAAAATAGTACCCAAAACAGAAGCTCCGGAACAACTGGAGCGCCTCTCGACGTACAGCTGGAAAAGCTCCTAGGAGTCGAACCCGTCAACCTGTCTACCTGCGTGGCATGAGACGCAGCCCCCGAGGAAAAGGGGTCAGTACGAGCAGTGTACCGAGTATGTAAGCCATGAAAATAATACAATGAGGCCAGTAACATGTGAGCAATAACAACGTGTGGGATCAAAGATCATATAACGAGATAAAAGGATAGTCTGTACCTGTAAGTGCCTTTCAGGCGGATGTCATGCTTGCTTATTATATATTTTTTTTCAAAACATTTCTTGTCATATACATATGAAAATAGAACAAGTCATAGCGCCGAAGTACGTCGGCTCACCCACATGTGTCCCGCGTCCGGGCATCCCGCGTCCGGGATGGAGTTACGCCAATGACCGACTGGGTGGCAATGCGTCTATAGCGCAACATGTGTCCCTTCCCCAAATTTCCCCATTTTCATATACATATCATATACATGTCATATACATTTCATATAAGCAGCATGCATGAGAACCCAAGGAAAGTTATGTGTCTATCGGGGTGACGTAAGGTCGGTAGCCCCCGATTACCTTATGGAATAACCATGGTCGCTTCGTCCCACCTTGAAGGAACAATCATTATAAGGCGAGACTAGCAATGAATAGCAACACCACAAGAAAACATAAAATGAAATTATAAAGCTTCTATGAAAGAAGTAATGGGAACCAATATGCACGTACATCGAGACTCGAGTAACGAACATAAAAACACGGTCATCATGTCCCATTGGGTCATCCACGAAGATTTCAAGGCATTACTCGATTTCATTTACAAAGGTTTCGGACGTTTGAACATTACTTTGCCTTAAAGCACAAGTTATGGATTCAATTCTATTGAATGAAAAATGAACAAATTTAGGTATCGTTTCCGAGGGGTAGGACTTTTCCCGAGGGTCGGATTTCGACTTAGAATAACTAGGACATGCCAAGGGAAGGAGAGGTGGACTTCACATACCTTTTCCGCTTTGCACCCGTCTCCAAACTCAAGCTCCAAGTTCGCCAAAATCTACAATTTGGTCACAATTACCAAAGGTTAATCTTAACCCATACTTGCCCATAAACAAAATTTGGGCAGCACCTCCCCTATACGTATAACATCCCCGAGATTCATACTCGGCCAAAATAACAACAACCATACCAACAACAATATAAACAACATCAACAATCGACTAAAAACGCATTCTAGCGCAAATAGTCTTATTTTCCAAATAATGCAACAACTCCAAGTCCAACCTTACACTTACAACCCAATATCAATATGTTCATATTCACATACTAATTTAAGATTATTCAAACATAAACCAAGAGCATTCCAAGCTATATATCCAATTTTCAACAATTCCATCAATTTCCATATTCAATCCAAAATTCTCAACACAATTGAATTTACATGATATTCCAACAATACCATCAACATACTACTTACTCATAACCTTCTAATTTTTATGAAACAACAACAACATATTTCCTTCTTTCAAATTCAATCACAACAACCAAATTGTCATTCCTCCAAACCATTAAATCTTTATTCTAACATCATAGAAACTACCATAACAACAATTGCCATTCTAAATAAAAATCAATTCATCATACCTTACCACTACCTACCATTCGGCCACCCCCCCCCCCCCCCATATGCATGCTTTTCATGAATTTCCATATTTTCCATACACTACAACAACCAACACAACACAACACAACACAACATAACACATACAACACTACACACACACTCACGGCCACACACTCACACACTTCCATCACATGAATTTCATCCATTTTCATACTCCACAACATGCATAAACACTCATAACATACAAAAGAGGAATTAAACCTTACCTTTTTCCTCACTTCTTCACTTGACTCAAATTAACAACTTGTATGAATATGAGTCCTTCTTGCTCCACAAACCACTTTACCTTACTAAGAACCCTTAAAGGGATTGTTTGGCTAGAAAAGAAAGATTTTTGGATGGAAAATTTCCAAGGTTCTTTTGCTCTAGCTATGGCCGAATGGCCCTTTTTTTTTTCTCCTCTCTTTTCTTGCTTTCTTGTCTCTTGAAAACTCTAGGGAAATAAGATGAATTAGTCATCTTTCCCCATATATATATATATATAGTCCCTTCCAATAATAATCAACCATATTGCCCCTAGCTTGGCTTAATTTAATTTGGCCAAATATTGCAAGTGGGGTCCATGGCCAAGTGGCCCCTTTTTCTTGAAAATTCTAGCAAATTTCTCATATTTCATGAAAATCATTTCCCTTCATTCCAAATTTGCCCCTAGCCTTTCTCCATATTTCCATGAGTCATTTTGCAAATTTACCTTTTTACCCCTGGCCTTTCTTAATATTCCAACCTTAACATTTTCCATAAGCAACTTGCGTCACTTGCCTTGACTTACCCGAGGGTACAAAATATGGAATGTAACACATTCTACGGCCCATATCTTGCATTATCTCATTCTTACGCCTCCGGTGGCCGCGTTGCCTCAAAAAATCGAGGACTACTTCTTTGATGATCTCTTTTTGGTTACCGTTTTGTTGCCATGACTATTAAAACACAAAGGAATTGTCTTCACCCCAATGCTTCTTTAATTACTTCTATCACTACCGATAGACCGTCTTATATGTCCACCATTTCTATCGATGTAGCTCATAACCGCTCTATATTCCCTATACCGAATCGTCCACCAACTCGCCCTTTCTAGACTCACCTTTTCTCAATAACCTCTCCCTGGGACCTTTACCGTGTAACCCACCGGGGATGCAATTCCATTTGTTGTTGTCTTAACATACGTATAAAGTCAGCCTATTGATCATTCACAACCAACCCTTGTTTCTCCTTTCGTCTTACCCTCATCCTTTCCTCAAATGATTTCATCCATAGAGTAATAACCCTAAACATATTCCAGAGTATCACTGGCTTCTCTTTCTTTTCTTTTCCCTTCTCTCAGAACACCATCTTTTAATAGAGCTGTAACTTAAGGTTCAACGTCAATCCGTCTACACTCTTCTCTGATCTGTTCATACTGCCATAGCAGTATTGTACTCCGCTATCCCAACATATTAATAACGGTGTAACACATGGTCCTTTTAGAATTCTTGGTATATGTGACGTATAAACTCCCTCTTCATGCATAAAATACCTTACTCAACAAATGATTCTGTATTCCTTGTCATAGTTTAATCAGCCACACCATTCTTACAGCATGATTCAAAATTCCTATCACTTCGTGACTCCTTATTACATCCCCACTTAATGTTAGGATATCCACGGGGTTTGATTCTCTTCCACCCTCTATTTATCGAGTTACTGCTCTAGTAGACTTCCCTCCTATTGCCTCGCTCCTGCACTTCCTTCTTTGTTTCCAACACTTCTACTACGCATATCACATATACCTAGCATTCGTCACTTACCATCCTTTGTTCCACCGATCAACCTTATCTTAGTTTCACTTTCTCTCATATCTGCAATAACAATCCCTGTCATATAATCGTTTGAGTAAATTCCTGGATATATAACCTGAACCATAACACGGAACACAACTATGATTATAAGGTTCCCCAATTACCAGGCAAGGAGCTGGTGTGAACATATCTCTTTTGATCTCTTTCCTCGAGGTCTCACCGAGGTAAATAAGACTGGCTTATAGTGACATGAAAGTTTTCCTCACACGATAATCATCAGGTGAAGCCTAGCTTAATAATCTGATTCGGCGTATCATGCATCAGCTTATACGTATACATCAAGTTTATCTCATAGCCTAATGTTCCCCAAAACGAAGAGAGCTAGCCAAATTTTCTAACTTACAACTTCTTCTAGAGTGCTTATCTCTTTAATTCTCCTTAGTGTATAAAACTTCTTTCTATCCCGAGCACTTCACTTTCCTTTCTTACGTTCCTTATTCCATCCTAACCCGTTCATCATTCCCTCAGCTTAATACATACTTACTAGGTTTATCCCGCATTTAACTACCAACTACGTCCTTAATCACTCATTGCTAGGCCCTTTTCTTTCTTCTTGCAACAATCCTGCCTACAGTTCCCACAATTTCTTTTAGATTCCTGGAAGAATTCCGGCAGAGTTTCCTATATAAACATAATAATCCCAAACTTGTACACTCTTTCTAGAATTCCATTGTACACATTATGGCAATCAACTCTCTCTTTGTGGAGGTTTGCTCGCTCATAAATCATGATTCGCTATCAACGTGTTACTAACGAGATAAACATCTCAAATCGTTTGAT
>NW_026719145.1:0-12108 GCF_029784015.1 Lycium ferocissimum | reverse complement strand
TTTATGTATGTTTAATCGGAATTAGCAATTTGGTATGCGGATGCGTTAGGTAGGTACGTATGGGTGTCAGTAGGGACACCGCCCACCGGCCCACGGGGTTGGGTCGTGACAGACGCGTAGGTAAAAACCATCGATGCATATACACATATATCGTGCCCCGCCCCTTTAATGAGGGACGCGGTAAGTAAAATCATCATATCATATACATATAACATGCCCCGGCCATCTAACGAGGGACGCGTAAGTAAAATCATCATACGCATGTACATGTGACGTGCCCCGCCCCTAGCGAGGGGACGCGGTAAAGGAATCATCATATGCCATCCCGGCCACCTCCTCCATATCATCATATCATATAACGCGCCCCCGGTCCCGCTAGCAAGGGACGCGATAAATATAATGTGCCCCGGCCCTCTAGTGAGGGACGCGGTGAACAATGCAATGAAGTGCACGAATACACACCCGGCCCGGACGCAACGAAAGAGATAATAACAGCTCGCACGAACGCAGTAGCGAGAAACCACATGCACAAATCATCATATACATACCGTGACACATCATAATATCATAACTTATCATATGAGCTGACATTAACCGATGTGGGATTGACCTAAACCAATGTGGGATTTGCCTAAACTAGGGCGGAATTTGCCTCACCACTGGGTTTACCCCACCATTGGGTTTGCCCCACCACCGGCTCCGATTCCAACGGATTATATTCCGTAATACATACATATAACATATAACGTGGCATATATACACGATGCCGGCCGAAAGGGGCCCGGCGTACCAGACACATCATATTTTAGAATACAACGGCATAGGCGCACAATATCATAATCGGCCCGGACTTAGCGAAAATGTAACAATGTAATGCACGAGCCGAATCGTGAGTAACCGAATACGCTTTAAAACATTTTCAAAGACTCAATAGGTTAATCAAAACGAACCATCATTTATAAGCCAAAGCGTAGTCAAATCAGATTTTCTTCCGAATATCACCGGAACATATCAAACCGTACTTTAGAAACCATAGTTACGTATCAAAATCACGTGCATGAAAATCCTTATTTCGATCGACCGATAAATAAGTAATCATACTCGGGGTCGGAAAGATAGTCATATTGAATTCTTTTCAAAAATAAGTCGTTAGAACCAAACATAGAGAGTCGCGGGACCCACGGACAAGCGTCAACCCAATCCGGGCCAGCCTATGAAAATTAAAGTCTTTACTCATCATGAAGTCACTTGCGAAGATATCAAAGCGATCCGAGCTTTTCTTGAAAGTTACTATTGTTCGTAGTTTCGGGAATCGTTTGGGAACAAAACTCTTTGAAAGCAAAACTTTTATGCAACTTTTGAAATTTAGTCATACAAAGACATAAGATCCTTTTGGAACAAACCGTATACATAGTGCTTCAAATCCAATCATATCAAGGACATACGGATCATAGCTTGACCATATTAAGGATGCCAGCATCACAAAGCAAATATGAATCATAAACATGTTCGGATTTTACGAATAGAATTACCCTGAAGGCTCATAGCGTATCATAGCTTAGTCATCTCTAAGACATGCCAAAAGAAGGAAAGGTAAGCTCTACATACCTCGATCGCTCTCAAAGCTCATCCAAATCAAACCTATGTCTCGGACTCCCCAAGATCTACATAACATCAATAGATACCAACATCAACTATAGGCATTTAGAGTTCATTTCCAAACGAACACATAATTCTACGAAAATTTGGGCAGCACTTCCCCTGTAAATGCACAACCCCGAGAATTCAACTCGGCCAAATTCAACAACACAACAATACCAACAATCATTCGAACAATATCCCCAATCAATTCGAAACGCATTCGAACATTAATAATTCTTCTCCACACATTCCGACAACATTCCAATTATGTCCACTACAACTACATACATATAAACCAACATATAGTCAAACCAACACTAATGCTCAAATACTCAATTCAATTTCATACATCCAAACTAATATCGATGATCGCATATTCAAATACCAATCCAAAACCATTCAAACAAGATTCGTGAAGGCTTCAAACGATTCGACAACATTCAAACGACTCAACCACATACCCAAAATCCGAAACCTTCCAATTTCCATAGGAATAAGTCACGACCCGCCCCGTGGCCGCGACCGGCGCCTACTTGACGCCCAAACGTACTTTCATATCAAGTCATCATATTTTAGCTAGTTCAGACATTACATTCACCATTTTAAGCAGAAGTGGAAATAAATATTGTCTCAAGCGGTCGCGCGTGCAAAACAAAAATATCATATCATAATCATATGGGGCGGCGAACACACATCGCCGAATATATATACATATACAAAAATACGGGCCATTTAGGCCACATCCAAATCGATAAATTGGCGGAATATACACGCGTACATACACGTGTACGTACAATTAGGCCGTCTTGGCCATAATAACAAACGGGACCGCATTAAGACGCATCATAAACAAACGAACGCACACATGACCCACATATATGACTACGAGTGCCTCACAAATTGAAACAAATATATGACGGACGGGGCCCCGCCGTACCCCAAATAACCAAATATACAGAAGCATATACATCGTAGAAGATAGGTACCTAACACATGGGATCCGGCCAAAAGGAGCATTCTCCTCGATAGCGAATCGTGCAAACCTACAGCCGGCACCACGAATCGTACCGCGGCATGAAACGCAGCCCCGAAGAAAGTGGGGTCGACGAAAGATGTACTAAGTATGTAAAGCATAAAGTATAGAAATTCAAACCATAACCGAAGTGAAAGGTACAAAGAGAGAAAATACCCCATCAAAATATCAAAGTCCGTGCCGAAGGCATACGTACATACCGCAAATAGAAAATCATGCATAAGGCTCGGAACGTGGTCACCACTCCGACGCCGGTGCCACAACACAAAGATACCCGAAGGTTTCAAATCTCCGTACAACCCCGAACACAACATATGATCACAACATGTCATATCATCAAAACATATCATAAGCCATATCACAAAGATAACTCCATAGACGGAACCCGGCCCTATGGCGAGGTCTCGGAACCGTAACACAAAGATACTGCCGAATTTATCATGGTGCGCACGATCACAAACCGGCCCGGGAACCGGCGAACGATGTCATAGCACGAGCAGAGTAGTGCGGAAACTAATGAAATTTACAAATCAAAACATTTATGACACTTGACATAATCATATGGCAACCCGTTGGGTAAGCTAGTCAAAACAGCTGATCAGCACGGAGCTTATCTCACAAAATACTTTTGAAATCGTGTTTATAGTTTAAAATATAAATCAGAATATCATGGAGCAATCAAAACGTTGTTCTATATTAGACAAAATCATAAGCAATGGTCCTTTCCCGACATTATACAAAGATAAGTGTATTCGGGCAAACGAAGGAGTCTCGGGGTTAGAAGGGGCCCACCTCGGGTCAAGTCGAGGTGGCGGACCTAATTTACGAACATGAGACTCTATGGAGTCGTCCATGTAAGTTTCAAACGATTCGTCACATTTGGGCGAATTATGGATGTTCGAATAGTTTTCCAACAAAACATAAGAATTTTAATTCAATTACATTGAATGAATAGTGCCTAAAATCAACTCGGATTTCTATGAACGAATTGCCCCCGAGGCTCAAATATCAACCTAGTATATCTAGGACATGCCAAAAGAAGAAAAGGGATAGCTTTACATACCTCTTCCGCTTCCTGCTCATCTCCGAAATCGCATCTCAAGTTCGCCAAAATCTACAATTTGGTCACAATTACCAAATATGAGTTTCAAGCTTCTAAGATTTCAACTTAAATTCATATTGTCTACCGAAATTTCGGCAGCACCTCCCCTATAAATTCAACGTTCCCGAGAATCATCTTGGCCCAAAATATCAACAACAACAGCCCAACAATACCACCAACATCAACAATTCACTACAAAATACATTATGACATAAATAGCCTTCTTCTCTATATAATTCAATAACTTCCATCCCAACTTCACACTATCAAACTAATATCAACATTTCCATATCCATTTACTAATCAAAATTATTCAAACATATTTCAATAGCATTCCAAACAATATTCATAATTCCAAGTATTCCCACCAATTCCATATTCCATCCGAAACTTCTACAAATGCGACAAAACTACCAAATCGCATTGTTTCCTTCCAAGCTCATTAACAACAACCATAATTCACATTTAGAAACTTACTTTCATAGTTATATAAAAATTATATAAAAAGTCACATAATTTCCCATAATGACATACATGCCATTTCAATGCCAATTCGAATCGTTTAAGACTTATTTACGTCATAAATGTCATACGACACAACTAACAAGCTAAATAAAATTAAATTCACCTCTCCTCTCCATTAACATGGCTCACGGCCAAGCACCCCCTACACACACACACGCCATGCGTCCACACACCATAATTCCATAATTTTTATGCAACTCTAATCATTATAACACACTTGCTTCTTCCATAACATAAAAGAATAGAAATCTCACCTCTTTCTCCAAATTTCAACTTGCCGCAAACGTGGTTCTTTCGCCAAACTAATTATACCACATCGAAGAGCGTCTTGAACTTATCAAGAATTCAAGAAGGAAGAGATTTTTTTTTTTGGAATCAGAGTTGAAGGCTAGAAAATTTTTCTATATATTTTTTTTCTTGAAGGGGCCGAACCCCTCGCTCTTGTTTCTTCTTTCTTTTGTTTTGTTTTTGCCTTGAATGTTCTGGGGAACTAATTATATAGTAGGCCATCTCAATTATTTGTCACATGGAAGAATTTCCATGGACTTGGGCCAAGGCCTCATGGCCGGCCACCCCTTATACTTGGGCCTCAATTTCTCTTTTATTTTTTAGCCCAACTAGTTAAGGATCATAATTTCTAATTCCCGAAACCAATTTCCGAAATTCCAATTTTGCCCTTGGCCTTCTTCCGTATTTCCACATCAATATTTTTTTGAATATCACACACATGTTAAGTAAAATAGAAATATAGCCGTGTTTCCTACAAAACAAGATTATTCCAAATTTTTCCAAACGCGCAAAATCACGGGATATAACATTAACAACGCATTTCTTTTCTTCCAAATTCATAAACCATATCAATAATCCGCATGTTAGCAACATCATTCCCATAAATTCAAGAAACTATATTAAAATCACATTATCTTCCATAACAAACCACAAACGACTATAACTTCAATTTGCATCATAGAATCCGCAACACAACATCCCAAACATACTAAAGAGAATTGATTCTTCACTTCTACACAACATAGCATGTACACGGCCACACACACAACAATTACAACTTCAACTTGAACCATTCAATACCTTCATTCTCATTACATAATCCATGACAACAACAACCAAAATACTAAGTAAAATCACTTCGCTATAAGCTACCAAAAACAGCCCCTATTCGGCCAACACCAACATACATCAATTCCATGATTTTCATTCATTTCTACATGCCAAAACACACACAAGCCATCCATAATAACATCAACCAAACACTAAATGAAATTTATTCATCATGCCTACATCAACCAACACATACACACGGCCAAACCCCAACATGCAATATTTCATGAATTTCTTCCATCTTTGCATACTACAACACACATAAACCATCCACAACATATAAAAGCAAGATTAAACCTTACCTTTCTTCTCAACTTCACAACTTGACTTAGGTTGGCAAAAGATGAAAACGAGCGGTTTGTCGCCTCAAATAACAACTCCACGTTAACAAGGACCTCCCAATTAGTAGAGAAACTAGAAGAAAATAATTTTTCTTGATCAATTCATGATCCTCCATTTTTTTTTCTCTTTTCCGAATGGCCTATGGCTTCTCCTCTCAAATTTTTCTTGAACTTTCTAGAGGATGAAGATGAGAAATATGATGACTTAGTCATCTTATGCCTACATATATAATTAATACATGTGTCCTATGGCTCACATGTCACATGCAAGGCCACATGGCCATTTTTTTCATGAATTCTTAGTTTCCAAAACTCCATTTTTTGGTCCCAAATTTTCATGAAATGCCTAACTTTCCATAATTCATCTTTTGGTTCCAAATTTTCCTTATTCCAAATTTACCCTTAACATTCCTTACCAATGAAAAGATGAACATGCAACTTATGCACTTTTAACAAAATCGGAAAAATTTACAACCTTGTCCTTAACTTGTCGCAACCGACTTAGAATATTTCAACGTACAAAGTACGGGGTATAACATCCTTTCCCCCTTTAGAACATTCATCCTCGAATGTTCAACTAATCGTATGGGGTCTTAAGGATCTCGAGGGTTTCTTTTATTACTATAGCATGCACTCTCACCTACCAATCATATTTCTTTTTCATCTCTTCTTCACTTCTCAAATCATTTCCTCCCTGTTATTACTCTGCCATAATACCTTAACAAAAGCCATGTCTTTAGTACATAATCTTCTTATTTTACGAACAACATAACAAGGTCCAATACATCTCGGGTTAAACTTTTCCTTCTTGTAATTCCCTTTACTCAACTTGTAACATTCTGGGCACATTATCTCGTGTCGTCTCTTAATCTTTAACTCAACCCCTTCCTTATTTGTTCCATAGCTTGTTTTTCCATTTCACACTTGCCTTTGTATTTTAGCTACATAGATCACATCACAACCTTGGCCACTTTCTCACTAGACTTTACTTATTTTCACAACACCTTCATTATACCCACATTGTCCCTTATTCGCAATCAATCCTATAACATAACACTTCTTAACCCTTTACTCTTTCTGATCCACTTTATCCTTAATATCTCACAAGATGTCTTATCAATACATTCATATACATCGCAATTCCTTCCCTCTGTACTCTTGTCTTAATCTCATTCTTACTATCGGCACGACTTTTCAAGTCGTATTACAAACACATATCTCATTCTCTTTTTATTTTTGGAAAAATTTTGGCAGAGTTTTCTCTATATTTCTTACTATCTTAAAACCTGCACGCAAGAAATACCAACAATGCCTCACAGGGCCAACATATGTACATATATCATATCATATCACGTACCACACAGGGCTCTCAATATCATCAACAGTACACAAATGATAAACGTACCTCGTATGCCCAACTCAAACGGCACTCGTTACACTTTCTTGTTTACTTTCCCTTTAGTCTTCAACTTGTATTTCAATCGTAAGTTCAATATCTTTGCCAACATATATCTTTCATACCTTTACTTACCTGCATACTTTGTGACTTCCAACATTATCAATCACTTTCTTCTATCAGTGTCATTCTTCAGCTGCAATCATAAATTAGGGTAAGGAGTCCCATCTCCTATGACTTGGCTCTATGGCATGATCTCAGATGTGAAAGAAGAGTAACCACCCTAGATGCCCCGTAGCCTCCAGTTTATAAGTGTGGCGTGCTACACACCATAAACAAGACTCTCTGCGGACACGACTTTGCAGACAATCCCTAGGACGAATCGCTCGATACCAATTTGTCACACCCTTAATCCGATAGGGTGTGATGGGCACCCGACCCTTACCTAGGACCGAGCGAACTCGCTGACTTTCGTAATACTCATATTCATACTGGGCCCACAAAACATGACATAAGCAATTTGAAATTATTTTTTTCTCAGAAAACAAACATGCCTTTCGTTTTTTTTTTTTCAAATCAGATAAAATCTGTAGTCACAACAAATCTGTAACATAATGCATAATCATACACCGGCTTATATAGCCGCTTACAAACTGACGTCTTATACACGCGACAATCGTTCGCAAAGTCTCTAACATAACTCCGTATACCATATCGCACATATGCTCGACTCGACAACACTCCGGAAAAAATGGAGCTCGCCAATCCAGTACCGGAACATCTTCTAACATCACCTACTCAATCGTGGGTACCGCGCGGCATGAAACGCAGCCCCTGAAGAAAGAGGGACAGTACGAAAACGAAATATGTACTGAGTATGTAAAGCATGGGATTCATAAACAGAACCGTATTGAAACGAGGAGAACAGAAAAGTAATACAATAACCAGAACTCATAACACTTGCTCTTGAACCATAAATTATACATATCAATTTCATATTCACTCATCGCGGACCGAGGAACAGAGTCGAAAAATCATCTCGTACACGTACATAGATATAACATGCCCCGGTCCCCCTGAGCGAGGGACGCGGTAGGTAAACCATCGTATGCATATACACATATATATAGTGCCCCGGCCCTTTAATGAGGGACGCGGTAAGTAAAATCATCATATCATATACATATAACATGCCCCGCCCTCTAACGAGGGACGCGTAAGCAAAATCATCATATGCATATACATGTGACGTGCCCCGCCCTCAGCGAGGGACGCGGTAAAAGGAATCATCATATGCCATCCGGCCACCTCCTCCATATCATCATATCATATAACGTGCCCACCCCGCTAGCAAGGGACGCGGTAAATATAACGTGCCCCGCCCTCTAGCGAGGGACGCCGGTGAACAATGCAATGAAGTGCACGAATACATGCCCCGGCCCGGACGCGTTGAAAGAAATAATAACAGCTCGCAGAGTAGTGAGAAACCACATGCACAAATCATCATATACATACCGTGACACATCATAATATCATAACTTATCATATGAGCTGACATTAACCGATGTGGGATTGGCCTAAACCAATGTGGAATTTGCCTAAACCAGGGTGGAATTTGCCTCACCACTGGGTTTGCCCCACCATTGGGTTTGCCCCACCACCGCTCCAATTCCAACCGATCATATTCCGAATACATACATATAACATATAACGTGGCATATATACACGTACCCGGCCGAAAGGGCTCGCGTACCGACACATCATATTTCGTAATACAAGATAGGCGCGACAATATCATAACCGGCCCGGACTTGGCGAAAATGTAATAACGAATGCACGAGCTGAATCGTGAGTAACCGAATACAGCTTTAAAACATTTTCAAAGACTCAATAGGTTAATCAAAACGAACCATCATTTATAAGCCAAAGCGTAGTCAAATCGATTTTCTTCCGAATATCACTCGGGAACATATCAAACCGTACTTTAGAAACCATAGTTATGTATCAAAATCATGTGCATGAAAATCCTTATTTCAGACTCGATCGATAAATAAGTAATCATACTCGGGGGTCGGAAAGATAGTCATATTGAATTCTTTTCAAAAATAGGTCGTTAGAACCAAACATAGAGAGTCGCGGGATCCACGGACGAGCGTCAACCCAATCCGGGCCCGCCTATGAAAATTAAAGTCTTTACTCGTCATGAAGTCATTTGCGAAGATATCAAAGCGATCCGAGCTTTTTCTTGAAAATTACGGTCGTTCGTAGTTTCGGAATCGTTTGGGAACAAAACTCTTTTGAAAGCAAAACTTTTATGCAACTTTTGAAATTTAGTCATACAAAGACATAAGATCCTTTCGAACAAACCGTATACATAGTGCTTCAAATCCAATCATATCAAGGACATACGGATCATAGCTTGACCATATTAAGGATGCCAACATCACAAAGCAAATATGAATCATAAACATGTTTGGATTTTTACGAATAGAATTACCCCCAAGGCTCATAGCGTATCATAGCTTAGTCATCTCTAAGACATGCCAAAAGAAAGGAAAGGTAAGCTCTACGTACCTCGATCGCTCTCAAAGCTCATCCAAATCAAACCTATGTCTCGGACTCCGCAAGATCTACATAACATCAATAGATACCAACATCAACTATAGGAATTTAGGAGTTCATTTCCAAACGAACACATATGTCACGACCCAACCCCGTAGGCCGTGACTAGTGCCCGAGCTGGGCACCCAAACACATTCATAAATCCGAGTTGCAAACAGATGGCTTATACGGACATAAATATCAAACGCTGTCTCAGATTATATCAAACTGTCTCAAACAAATCTCAAACACAACCGAATATATATCAAAAGACGGCAAGGCTATCAAATGGCGCATCGGCCCAAAACATATACAAATGCAAGCCAACGAGGCTGCCACGGCAAATGGGATCGCCCAGAACATATATCATACAAACACAACCGTACGTAATAGGCATAACCCACATACATGTCCACGTACCTCCAAATGACAAACGGAATCATAAGACGGGACAGGGCCCCGCCGTACCCCTGAACAAATATATACAAATGCAACGAACGAATATATACCAAAATATGGCTCCGGAATAAGGGGAGCACTCCAATTAGCAGAAGAGGGTGTCCTAAACAGGTGGATCACCAAACTGTGCGTCGGTACCTGCGGGCATGAAACGCAGCCCCCGAAGAAAGGGGTCGACGAAATATGTACGAGTATGCAAAGCGAGAAAATGTGGTATGCAAATCTGAGTCATAATCGAAATAGAGGTACAAAAAATAAATGCATTTCCAAAATATCACAATGTTACTTTAAAAATACGAATCATGCATAGGGCACAGAAAATATGATCGCTACACAATGGCGCCATAACACAACATAACACCCGAAAGTTTCAAATCTCCGTATCCCCGTCACATATCATACACGACAAGATAACGCCATACACAAGATAACACCAAATATAGCGGAACCGTGCCCCTCGAACGAGGGGCTCGCGAACCATAATCACAAGCCCCATAACACCGGAGTATAACAAAGTGCGCACGACAACAGAACCGGCCCGGGACTCGGTGAAAGATACAATAGAATGCACGAGCAGAGTCGTGAGTAACCATATGCATAAAATCATTATTATAGACCCAATAGATAAGTAAAATAGTCATATTTGAGTTTGGAATAATAATTACAACATATTCTTTCAAGAGTCGTCGAAATTACATAAAGGAACGTTGCGGGACCCACGGACGAGTGTAGACCCGAGCTGGGCCCGCCTATGGAAAACATACTCATCCTACATCATAAAACCTTCTACGAAAATCTCAAAGCAATCCGAGCTTTTCTATGAAAGTTATGGGCGTTTGTAGTTTTAGAATCGTTAAAGAATAAACTCTTTAAAATTCAAACTTTCATGCAACCTTTACAAATCAATAATTCCAAGGACATAGGATCAATATTTCATCACATCAACATATGAATATCAAGAAACAAATGCGTATTATAGACATGCTCGGATTGCGAGAATAGAGTTTTCTCGAGGCTCGTGTCATAGCCTTTTTAACTAAGGCATGCCAAAGAAGGAAGGTTGAGCTTCACATACCTCAAACGCTCTCCAATATAATCCAAACTCAAGCTGAATCCAACCTACGTCTCGGGCTTCCCAAGGTCTACAACCAAGTCATAATATGCCAAACATTAGCTATAGACATTTTGGGCATTTAATTCCAATTTAGACCTTAATTCTACAGAAATTTGGGCAGCATTTCCCCTGTAAATAGGCCACCCCGAGAATTTAATGTCACACCCCGACCTTACTAGGGTGTGATGGGCACCCGACCCCATGTTTGGAGCCGAGCGAACCCGCCTACTCTTATTACATATATAAACCCTTGAATCCATTAAGAATGCAATATAAATTACGCTCTCAATTTTTTTTTTTTCATAAGCAAAATCTGTCATCAAATGGGGCCCGTGACATGAAGCATAACAACATATCGACCGGCGAAGCCGTCTACAAAACTGACACCCTATGCCCACGACTCTGTCTGCAAAGTCTCTAACTTGAACATGACATCATAGCATAGGACTCTTAACCCGGCAACTTTCCAGAGCAAATGGAGATGCCAACTCCGCTGGAACATCTTCTATAATGGCTTCGATCATACCAGGTGTACCGCGGCATGAAACGCAGCCCCCGAAGAAGAGGGGTCAGTACGAGCATTGTACTGAGTATGTAAGGCATGGATAGTAACATAATAGGAGATATAGCGATAAGTAGCAACATAGTAAAACTGTACTCGAGTGTAAGAGCAGAATGGAACTGTAAAACATATTATGTACTGTAAACGTAGTCTGTACATCTGAGTGTCTCTTGAGGCGGAGTCATGCATGCTTACTTTTACCTTTATACATACAT
>NW_026719144.1:0-12470 GCF_029784015.1 Lycium ferocissimum | reverse complement strand
GGCTTAAGTTTTCTTTCTTTGTGTTGTGTGTAGTTGAAATGAATTGTGATGGCTGATTTCTTGGTCATTATTTGGTTCAACTTTGATGCCTACAAGTTGGTCACATGCTCCACTTATGGCATGAGTCACTCCATTAACTTTACACTTAAAATTCCATTTTTTTCTACAACTTTAGGCCAAGTGTGGCCAAGCCTCACCTTCTTGTTTCTCCTTTCTTCTTTCTTTTCAATTGTTTACAAGACAATTGTATGTGTGGTGAATGATTCATACACCATCCTTTGTCCATTGTAATTATGCCAAGATGAATGAGCAATATTTAATGTGAAATGATCCCTCCACCATGTTGGGTCTTCCTAAAATAATGTATACTTTCATAAAGTAGTAGATGCTTAAATATTCAAATGCATGCTTCACATGGATGCCTTATTTTCAGTCACTTGGCTGAATTCCACACTCCTTTCTTTCAATTTGGTTGTCCACAATATAATGTAAGTGTAGTGGATGAATCACATTTAAATGTATATTTGTATGTCTCCCATAGTAGTCTTATTTAAGATGACTTTGAGTCATCTTTTGGACATGGCATGTTAATGTTCATATTGGCTCATTGTTGCCACTAATTTTAACTTAACACCACGATTAAGTAGTTCCTAATTTCCATTAATGCTTCTATACCAAACAAAATTTGTAGATAAATTGTGACTTCAAACGAAATCGGAAGTTAAAGTCTCTACTTTGTATCTTGAGATAGTCTTAATACTCAGCCCGACTTGAATCATCCATATCTCCTTACCCCGATATCATTTTGATGAGCTGTTTGTTGCGTTGCAAACTAGACTCGATGAACTTAATTTTAGGCTTTTGAAACACCTTAAAACTCCTCATATACTAGGAGATATGCCTCCTACAATATAGGCTAAAATCGGGTCCGAGATTTTACTGAAATTGTTCCGATTCATTTCGTTTAACTTCTAATCCTCTTCCAACCTCATGTAACCTCTTATACATACATATACACAGTCATTTACATCCATAACAATTCATATACATGTCTCGAAGGGTCCGTAGAATCACAATAACCATAAGTAGAACTCACAAAGCTTCGACGAAACTCCAATCGAAAAAGTATATTCCTATCTTTTGTCCATCTTCTATATCATTACTAATAATCTCAAATACTTTAAAAGGTCACTCACATTACCTCATATACATACTCATAACGCGATTTCAAATCCTTTAGGTTACCAGGTCACCTCGAGATACTTAAGACAACCATATTTATAACGATATTCTTACTAACTCGATTAACTTTCCTTGAACCTTCTTAACTCATTCTTTCTTGTTTTAATACAAGTAGCAAGGATTATTATGGAGTGTGACATTCTCCCCTCCTTTAGAACATTCGTCCTCGCATGTCAAATGAGGACTAAAACTCGTCAATTAAATAACCGAATCACCCGTTATCGCAAGAAACGAAGGAGAAACAAAGGCAAGCAAGACCAAGAGTAAGACTATAGACAGTGATAAGATTTGACCACGAAAAGGGTGTTTTAGGAATATTATGCCTAAAAGTGCTAAACGACCAAATGGGTCGTTACAGACATCTATAAGATTTACCAATTATAACTATACATCACAAAGAGACATAGAAGAAGAAAGTACTCTAGATGAAAATGAACCTCCTGATTCAACCTTTATGAACATAGAATTAATACAAAAAGATTTTGAAGTAGACATAGCTATAGAAGAAGCAAAAATACTTTATAGAGAAAATAAAAATATAACCTTTAGATGTAAAGGATGTAAGTTAGGAGATCTAACAATAGAAGAAACTATAAGTCACTTTAAATTATGTGAAGCTAGAACCGATAATTGGGGATATAGAGTAGAACATATACACCAAGAGAAATCTTTACTTTCGATAAAATATTAGAAGATATACAAGATAGTGATGAAGAAATAGACTCAATAATAAGCCAAAAAGAATTAATGGAATCTAGTGCATCTAGTTCTAGTCCATTTCAAAGAACAACAGGAGAACAATACACAGAAGAGACACGAGCACAGGAAATGTACCTAGAAGAAGAGTTTTTAGAACAACAGGAGAACCTATAGAAAATATAAAACCATCAGGGAAAAGAATGCCTATAGAAGAACCTATTATTCTCCAAGAAGGAGGTAATAAAGGAAAAATATTAAATATAGCAGCTCATGATCCACAAAGATGGAATTCAGTAATAGACCTTTGGAAAGGAATAGTAGTAGCAGACTATATAAAAACTTATAATGATACCGATGCTGAAACTATGTATAAATACTTAGAGACATTTTTAGGAGAATAAAGCTCTATGGGAAGCATATAAGGAAGATTTTCCAATGGAATTCCAATACTTAGTATCCATGGGAGCAAATCCATACAATTTTACCAATAAAATACATACTTTAATTACAGGAGAAGATCCAAATAGTGGATTAGTAATACTACAAAGAAATGCTTTAATTAAATTAGAACAGCTTAAGTATAAGTAGCTACGTTTCATATTAAAAAAAAATTTAAATGATTATTTTTATTATTGTACAATTAGTGGCAACGCTTTTGACCAAGAACTAGGAAGGAAATTATTTAATAAACTACCAGGAGCTCTAGGAAGAGAGATAGAAGACAGATGGAATAAAAGAGACGGAGTAGTACAAAATCCTAATTTAAAATGGTCAATAGGACATAGAATACAACATATAATGGATATACTACAAGAAAAATGTACGCACATATAGATACAAAAACAATTAAAACAAAATGAGATGAATTTTTGTAAAAGCGTGGTATACACTACTCAGAGTTACGATAAAGACAATTATAAAAAGAAAATATAAGAAATACGAACTCAATATAATAGAAACTACCCTCACTACAATAGAAAGAAATACTATCTTAGAAAATCATCAGTAAAAACCCTATTTAGACTAAATAGACATATAAGAAAATACGTAATGATAGAAATTATAAAAATAAACTCAAATGTTTTACTTGTGAAAGTGTGAACACTTAGCAAATACATGTCCAAAAAGAATAAATAATAAGACACGAAATTCACTAAGTAATTGAAGACTTTCAAGAAAACTTAATAAATGTAGATGAATATATGTCGATTTTCGAAAGTATATACTCCATAGTAAGTGTAGATAATCGAAAAAATTAAAAATTTGTACCATCGTACTTGAATATTAAGAATTAATTAATGAGATAGGATTAGAAAAACTAGACCTAGAACCAATTTAAATGGATAATTTAGCAAATATATTAAGTTGTAATCACGACTTCGAAAGAAATAAAGGTTTAGATAGCAATGCATGTTTCTCTTGTAAATAATTTCCCAGTAGAGATAAAAGAGCAAAATGTAAAAATTATTTTATAGAAGGATGTATCATGTGTATAGAAAAAGAATTTAAGACAAAAATCCATAAAGAAGAAAGACTTAAAAAAATAGAAGACCCTACTATTAGTATATGAATAATGACATTAGAAACTAGAATAAACGAATTAGAAACCAGGTTATATAAATTAGAAAAAGAAAAAGAGAAAAAAACAAATAGCGAAGATGAAGAAATACATTTATCTAATATAAAACCGCTAAGAACAATACTGAAATTCAACAAATTTTAACTAATGAGTATAGAAGACCATGGAGCCCTAGTATGTAATGAAGATAAAAAATTAGGAACTATAAAAATACTTGCAAGAATTAAAATAGATGACTATGAAATAGAGACATTAGCATTAGTAGATTCAGGATGTACTAAATGTATAATAAATAAATGAATAGTTCCACCAAATCTAATAAAAGTTCTAGACAAACCTTTTGCAGCCATGCAATATGGATGGAACTCATAATATATATAAACATTATGTTATAAGGCATACATTAGCTTTATCAACACTTGTTCGAAATTTTATAAACCTAGTTATAAAATGGATAAAATATGGGTAAGAGACTTGAATATAAATATAGACTTCGTCATCGGGTTAGACTTTATGTTACATAACAATGGAAGTTGCATGATTACAAGAGATGGAGTAATTTTTCTAAAAAATATTACTCATACACTAGTACAAGCTCATAAAATTGAAACTAGAATCAGACATAAGAAGATCTCTACCCACCAAATAAACCTGCAAAAGAAAGAAGAGAGTTGTTGTAAGGATTGTCAAGACAACAATACATGGTAAAAGCAAAAGAGAAATAAATAATTTAATTTAACTAGAAGAAGAAGAAATAGAAGAAGAAGAAATACTAGACGAAGATAATCTAATAGGAAAAAATTATACTTTAATAGACATAGAAATAGAATTATATAATTTTAAAACAGGGATAGAAAGGATAGGAGTAATAAAAAATCAAAAAGATTTAGATAATATAACAAGAATACTAGATGAGATAGAAATCATAGGTGAAAAACCTTTAAAATATTGGAAAAGTAACAAAATTGTATGTAAATTAGACATAATAAATCCCAGAATATATAATTAAAACAAACAATAGAAGAAACTAACCAAGATATAGAAGACTTTAGAATACAAATAAAAGAATTATTAGATTTAGGAGTAATAAGAAGATCTACTTCTAAACATAGATGGTCGCATTTATGGTAAGAAATCATAGTGAGATAGTAAGAGGAAAAGCTAGGATGGTAATAAATTACAAAAGACTTAATGATAACACCGAACGTATGGATATAAGTTACCGAACAAAACAACTAATAAATAGAATACAAAGTAAAAAGATTTTTAGTAAATTTGATTGTAAATCGTGATATTGGCGAAATACGAATGCATGAAGAAAGTATAAAATGGACTCGCATTTACCTGTCCCGAAGGATATTTCGAATGGTTAGTAATGCCATTTGGATTAAAGATTTCCACCAATTTTTCAAAGAAAAATGGATAGTATATTTGGAGACTATAATAGATTTATCCTAGTATATGTAGATGATATATTAGTATTTAGAAAAGACATGAAAGAACATTTAGGACACCTCCAGACAGTATTTAGATTATTTGTAGAAAATGAAATAATAATTAGCAAGAAAAAGAAGAAATTATGTAAAAAATATATAAACTTTTTAGGAGTAGTACTAGGAGATGGCAAAACAAAATTGCAACCTCATATAGCTAAAAAGGCCTTAGAAATGCCAGATAAATTAGATAATGTTAAAGAATTACAAAAATTCTTAGGAATAGTAAATTATGCTAGAAGTTTCATAAAAGACTTAGGAAAAATAGCAGGGCCATTATATTCAAAAACGGGATCAAATGGTCAAAAACACTTTAATACCGAAGATATTAGATTAGTACAAAAAATTAAAGAAAAAATAAAAAATATTCCAGACTTAAATATGCCCCTCGAAACAGACTATTTAATTATAGAAACAGATGGAAGTTTCGAAGGATGGGGAGCCGTATTAAAGGCAAAACCAAATAAATATAGCAATAAAAGTGAAGAAAAGATATGTGCTTATCAAAGCGGTAAGTACCGAGAAAAAGGAAATATGAGTAGTATAGACGCCGAAATTTTAGCTGTAATATATGACTTAAATAGTTTTAGACCGTATATATACTAAATAAACCGAAATATTAGTAAGAACAGATCGTGAAGCTATAGTCAAATTCTACCAAAAAATTAATGATAAAAGTAGCAGTAGACGAAGATGGTTAAACTTTATGGATACTATTTCAATTTATAATTTAGCATTCGAACATATAAAAGGAAAAGATAATAATTTAGCAAACCAATTAAGTAGATTAAAAATCACATCTAACTGATTTTCTATTTGAACAGCATGAGACCATCAAGTTCTCAGACAACAGACAAGGGAAAAGGCATAGCCTCAACCCAAGACACTTACAAACAGCAGGTACTAGGTAATCTTCATTTTAGACCTACATCTGCATTAAACAGAAACGCCCTAGAAAGAATACATTTTGGAACCAATAATTTAGTATTTTTCCCGCCATCTAATTTAACTTTTAAGGTATTACCAGAATATGTAATAGACAAACAACAGACATGTTTAGTAGACAATTTATGGATATCGCATAACAAAAAAGACGCTGGTCATTTTGTAGCCACTCTAAATGCACTTTGTCAGCATTTTACAGACAAAAATCTAGATAAGAAATTTAAATTTTATGTTGTAGTCCATGGTAGAACTAATGGTATTTTTCAAACTTGGATAGAAGTTTTAGATTCTATCAAAGATATAAGAAGACCTCTTTTTAAAGGCTTTAATGATTTCACCGAGGCATTAGACTATGCTAGAGGAGTATTGGGACCAAACTATTATATTTCTCCAAATCTCGACAAAATCCGTATAGAACCCCTCAGTACAAAATACAAAAAGACACAGACAAGGTGATTTTTTGCGATCATTGCTCTACTATGACTAAGACCGTCAGAAGACTCAACCAAAGAAAAAGAGACACTCATCCAAGAAAAAATGAAACTCTTGGAACAAGCAAGACTGTTAGAGCAAAGACTACAAGCAGTTAAGTTTGAATTATTACAATCCAGAGTTCTCCATCTCAGACAAAAATGGATGAGACGGGTGTGCATTCCCCAATGAATGCAAATAGATCCACTGTATCGGATAAAGATACAACTAGTCCGGTTCAAACGGTAGCCGGTAAAGACTCATCAAATCCGTTGATGGCTGTCACTTTGCCAAAAAGTGAAGATGAGGGATGTTCATCTCTCCAGACAAGACGAAGACTACCAAAGACACTGACGCAAGGAGCTACTTCTACCAAGAAAAGCATACTTGCAAAAAAGAAAAAAAATTACAATATAGAAAGTGTAGTTAAAGAGACTTTGGAAAGATTTTTCCAAACAAAAGCAGAACAAGACAAGCATATAATCAAGAACCCTAGTCCAGAATTATCTCCAAGTCCAAGGATGTCACCAGTCCATAGTTCAGAAGAAGGAGATATGGTAAATTTTCAGAATAGTGCATTTCAAGATTCACAAGACCCAAACGACTACGATTCGGGAATGAGTTTTGATTCTATTGCACTACATAATTTAGACACATAAAAAAAAATGAAAAGAAAAAAATATATAATATATATATATATATATATATATATATATATATATATATATATCTGTGTGTGTGTGTGTGTGTGTGTGAAAAGCAAAATAATCAGACAAAAGTAGTGAAGGAAATAGTCATGATAAGACAAAAGACTGAAAGATTCGTTGAACAAAGCAACGACTAGAAGACATCTCGAGAAAAGAGAGCTTTTTAAAAGTAACTTTAATAAAGCAAATCACAAAAATGGACAGATCGGCTAGCGGACAAGTAGATAAAGTTTTCTTTTGAAAAAGTTCACTTGACGATGGGGCCTAAAGAAAGAGCACCTTTGAACTCAAAAGATTCTTCAACATTTTGAAATCCGGAGTTGAAGTCCGCCAAGACGCCTATAAATAGCAGCATTTGTGGAGAAGCAAAGACATCACCAACAAGAGCACCAACCACCTCTCTCTAGAAAACTTTCATATTCCCCTTCTCTTTCATCAAATGCTCCAATCCCTTGCCCAGCCAAAAACCTGTGAAATATAAAGTCCTATTGTAAAATAGTATTAAGTTTTTAATAACTATCCCCTAGTGTGAAGTAGTTTTTTGGGGTTCCCCGAAAGGAAAACCTCTCTCCTTCTTCAAACCATGTAAGTTTATTTATTATGTTTTCTGTACTAATCTCCCTATTATGTAAATTATTTTGTGATTATTATGTTTAAGTAATTATTTTTTTTTTATCATGAATTTGTTATTCTTAGTAAATGGTTATTCTCTTAACTTCTTAATAACCTCGATGGATTAACCTGTAAATTCCTAGGTTTTAAAGAGACCGTTTTAATGTCTAAGGACGATGTTGGCCGTGGTTACCGGGGTGTGGTTAAAGAAGACTGTTATTAAGAACAAAGGTTAAGAGGAAGAGATGAAAAGTATAACAAGATTCGTGATCACGTAAGTCCGCATTAAAAAAAAAAAATCACTGTTCATATCATTGTTTCACTTTTTACTGTTCACGTTTTACTGTTAAAAAAATTTAAAATTTGGGAGATAGACAGAAAATTAATTATAACTACATGATAAGAAGAAATATAGGAGTGAGGAAGTACTGAGTAGGATTGTTAAAATTTTATTTAAAAACAACTTTAATTTTCTGCATTGTCCTTTGAACTTTTCTTATTGAAAGAACTTATTGAAAAATTTACTATCCCCCTTTTAATATATATATATATATATATATGTATATATCTATATATATATATATGTGTATATATCTATATATATGCTCCACCCTGACAAAAAAACTAATTAGAACAATCTATTATACGCTACTTACAAGTACAAGTGACTGCTCGTTACTTTCTTGAGATAGTAGAAGACAAGATAAATAATTGAAAAAGAATATATATTAGGCATTCTAGCAATAAAAAAAAGGTCCTAACTTTTAAATTTAATGCTTCAGTTCCTTTTTAAAACAATTGAGTAATTACATGTTGACTTTTGAGAATTTGGGCATTATATTAAGGACTTATTTAACATGTTTCGTTTTAGTTTGAAGAAGTTTTCTGGGCTTACCCCCCAACACGCCCCAAACGCCCGGGCGTGCGCCCCGAATTGCTGGGCGTACGCCTTTGGGGACTTTCGCCCCGACCCATCGCCCCGGGGCATTTTTGGTACGCCCCGCCCCAGGGATCGCCCCGAAAACGCCTTTTAAAACACTGGTTGATAGTTGAGAGTCAAAACCAATGTAGACATTATTACTCTGTGATATCTAGGTGTTAGATTGAGTCATTGTTTTGTATGGCTTGCTTGAGGACAAGCAAAGACTTTAAGTTGGGGGTGTTGATGTGCCGGCCATTTATGGCACATTTGAGGCCTTTTTACGAGAAGTTTTTTGTTTTTAAGCAAGTCAGTGTCTATTTAATGTGTTTTTAGTGTTTTTCAGGTGACAGAACATATTTGACCGAAAACAAATTGAAAGTGCGTATGGTCGTAAACTCGCTTACGGACCGTATTCTCAAATACGGCCGTATTCCATGGTCGTATTAAAGAATCAAGAACCAGAAAGTCAGCCGAGGAAATGGTGATTTACGAACAACTTTTACGGACCGTATTCCACTTTACAAATTCGTATTTCAAGGCGTATTTAACCATGTGAGCATCTCGGCAAAAGTCGAAGTTTTGGAAGTTGAAAGACGACTGGGCAGTTTACGGACCGTAAACCAATTTACGGTCCGTCTTTCAGAAGATCGGAGTTGCTCAAAACTGGAAAGCAAGTCTGGTCGTAAACTAGTTTACGGTCCGTATTTCACTTTACGGACCGTATTTCGTAACGACGGGGACCAAAGTGCAAATCTGCAACTTTCACGTTTTCAGAACCTATGAATAGTCATTATAGGGTTTTAATAGTCATCAGTTGTCATATTTTTGTTTCTTGACTTAGAACAATAAATACTCTCTATTTTTTGAAGGTTCAAACATCAATTCAAGTATTATCAATTTCTCTTTTCTTCCAAAGTAAGCAATTATGAATTCTTCAATTTCTTGTTTCTTGTTCTTTGTGATGAGTAGCTAATTTCCCTTACGAAGGTTGTGAACCCAATTGATGGGTGTTTTGTGATTGGGGTTGTGATTGATATACATATAATGGATTATTAAGGTTTATTTATTCTTCATTCTTCATTCATAATTAATGGTTGCAAACATTGATTAAAGCCATAAACCTTGATTTATTTGGGAAAATAATTAGGGTTGGTAAACTTTGTTTAATAAATTTACTTAAGAATAAGAAGAATTTACTTGGCATGATTAATCGTTCTTCATAGTTACTTTCTTATATTTGGAAAAATCATAGAAAGAAATAATATTTATTTATTGGGAAATAGTAGAGATTCATATAGAGATTAAGTGCATTCATATAATGATCCATTAGAAGTATATCAAGATCAATGCCCATGATCATACACTCTATCTAAAGGGGACACAACCTTAGTTTCTTTTACCATAAATTCACAACCAAAGCAATAGTTAGCAATTAGTCACTAAAAGAAAACCCAACTTTACCACAATCATCGGATTAAGACACTAGACCTAAACATCGCATCCTACGATTTTAGTAATCTTTTCACACCATGTTCCCCGTGGGATTCGACCCCAACCTTGTTGGGTTACTATATTTGATAACGTCCGCGTTATACCATTAATAGGTGTAATTTGAGCGTATCAATCCCATATATGGTAAAAAAAAATGTAATGAACCTTATGACTAGGGATTTGTCAAAGTAGAGCTTGTCATATTATTACATAGTTTTTGAGTGTTATGTTATCTTTTCGAGGGGCCATTTCTCCTCCCTATGTCCTTGAGTTTATAAAGAGACAGAAGAGGCATGTTATAGTATCAGTATTTTTAGCATATGCATGATATACATATATTTTCTTTGGCGTGGCCACTTAGTCAGTGAGACACTTTCTTTTGCCTGGCCTATGGGTCAATGAGACAGATTGCCTGGCCTATGGGTCAATGAGACAGATTTCCTGGCCGACGGGCCTGTGAGATTTTATAGTTGCCTGGCCACTTGGTCAGTGAGATATATAATAGTATTATTTTGCATTTCATATGAGACAGGTCAGGTGAGATATTTTGGGCATCTTTTGGCCTCCAAATTGTATTGTTTTAGTTTAGTTTCGCTTATCGTTGCCTTTTACATACTCCCTTTTCAGAGGGGTGGGGAGGGGGGTCGCATTCATGCAAAGAGGCACGCATCGACGCACTAATAGACCACCCCAGTAGGCAGGATCTGATATCAGCTGATTGGTGAGCTCCCTTTTGTTCGGAGTTAGCAGGTCTTTGGAGTCTTTCTCTTTTATTACAGATTGTATGGGCCGGGGCCCTATCCGGACCATGGTATAGTCATACTTTCCCTAGAGGCTTGTAGACGAGTCATGTATATAGAATGTCTATGTGATAGCCTTGTCGGCTTGTATATGTTTGTCGAATACTATTGGTTTTGTACAATTAAAGCAGCCTCCTCGGCTTGCTCAGTTGTGTATATATATTTTGGGTTTGTGTGCCAGTTCAAGCGAGATAGTCAGATATATATATATATATATATATATATATCCAGATTTAGAGTTTATCGATTTAAGTTGGGGGTTATTCCCAGAGTTTCAGATTTAGAGTGGTTCGCTCGGGCCTAGTTTGGCATCAGGTGCTCGTCACGCTGCTCCTGATTTAGGGCGTGACAACATATATGTAAAAAAAATAAAAATAAAAAAGAGGTCAGCAATCAAGGAGGTCGTCCGGCAGCTGATGTCGAGGCTTGGTTCGTCCTGGCCCTCTTGACCCTCCGGAGGGTAGTCTGGATACGAAGAAGTGCATGATAGAGCTCCATTCTGACAATCATCGAGTCTATTACTTCTAGGATTCTGGACAGACGCTCGTCTGTACCTTCCAAGAATTCTTTCATGCTTTCCTCTTCTTGGGCTTCTTAGGGAAGTGCGGGTTCTGGCGCAGGTGTGAGAGCCAAATGTCCTGCAGCCATGCGCGATACCCGGGGTCACACCCTGCTTCGAACCTATCAGGAGCCAGAGTTTCTAGGCCCTAGATCACACAGCCATTCTATTCTCTAAGGATCACCCCAACGTGCCTGATTTTCTGTTCAGTGTGTTCAATGATGAACTGCTCGGGGTTTTCCACCTGAGGCATCACTTGCCTCTTGCCGAATTATCTTAAAACCCTAGACGGATAGTAAGGACGGATTCCTCAAACACCGACTAGCGGCACAAATGGGCAATTCTTTCCTCGGACTACCACAGTCTCGGATATAAAATTGGGGAACATCCAACGGATCCGATCTTCAGTCAAGTCGGTTAAGAATTCAGCCCAGGAATTTTTTGACATTTACCCGAGATTTGGGCATTAATTCACGAGGCGGTCTATCCAGTTCTGTCGACTCCAACCCTGAACATCTATGGACATGTTAAGGTGTTTGATAATCCACCATTACAGCAACATACTGCACCCTTAGAAGTATCGAAGGCGATTTCGGCATTTGTCAAGAGCTCGAAAGATGTCAGCCAATATGATGGGTGCCAGGTTAAATACCTCGTCTCTTGATCCTTGGTTATCCCGTGGAGGATTGCGTGGGCCAGGTATATCAGCTTAGTGTCTATGGCCAATGACTCATCCTGTGGAAAAACCATAATGCTTAACAAGGCTATGGCAAAGGCTAAAGGTCTAACGACCTCTCATTCTTCTTGGCCCCTGAATTCTCTTTGATACAGGGTGTATCCGGTGATGTCCCCGAACTGATGGTATAGATCCGTAAAAGCTACAGTGGGCCCTTGCGCCCAGGATGCTTCGGTCAGAGAGAGAAATCTCATAATCTGGCTGACGGTGGGTC
>NW_026719143.1:0-12193 GCF_029784015.1 Lycium ferocissimum | reverse complement strand
AAACCTTGCCCCATATGGTGTATCAATGATGAAGACCCGGCTGCCGATCCTAAAGGCTGGACTCTACCCCTACCACCAACCGAGGGGCAATCACGCATGATATGGCGAGGCCGACCGCATGTATACCAAACCTCTAAACCTAGTCAACACTGGCCCTAATGTAACTTCCCACACTGGGAACATCGTGGCATGGGTGGCCTAGCCTGACCCGAATCACCCCTGAACTGAGAACCCGAAGCCCTGAAACTCTGACTCGGCTCGGAATAAGTAGACCTATCACATCTCTGGCCTATAAACCGTGGAGGCCCACTAGTCATAAATGTTACACCCCGTACTTTGTATGTCGGAATATTTTAAGTTGTTTGCGACGAGTTATGGACAAGACTTTTAATTTCCGGTTTTGTTGATTTTGTCTCAATGCATAAGTTGCTTATGAAACTCTTTGGACGGAAACCTTAAGGAAGCATTTGGGGTTAATTCCATTTTTTTTTGGAAAGTCTTCTATTTTTGGAGAGTTGAAAAATTCAAAAAAAAAAGAGAAAAAGAAGAGGAGGTGGCCGGCCACATGGCTAGTGGGCCATGGCCACATGTTGTAAATATATATGGTGACTAAAAGATGATAATTAATCATCTTCACCATTTACTTCTCCTAGAAGTTTCAAGAAATATGAAGAAGAGAAAAAGAGATGAAGAAAACGGCTAGAGAAGGGGGTTTTCAACCAAATTTTACGAAGTGACCATGGAAGATTTATTTTCTTCATGCTTTCTTACCAAGTAGAAGGTCCTCGTCGACGTGGAGTAATTGTTGAAACAAGAAAACCATTCGTTATGGCAATATGGAATCCTAGCCGAGAGCAAAAAGTGAATGGGAGAAGGTGAGTTTTGATTTTCCTTACATATTTCATAGACGTTTGCGTATGTTGTGAAGCATAGAAATGAATGAAAAGTATGGAAATATAGAAGTTGAAGTGTGGCCGTTTATGTGTAGGTGTAGCCGTGCCTATGTGTGTGTTGTTAAGGTGATGAATTAGTGAATCTAGCATGTTTTTGTGTTGTTGTGATGTATAGAAAAGGAATGAAACTCATGGAGTGTTGTAGGTTGAGGTGTGGCCGAAAGTAGGGGCTGTTTGTATGCATGAAATGAAGTTATGTTATTTAGTATTTTGATCGTCGTCGAAATGAATTCCATGTGATAAAATGAAGTTTAATGAATGAAATTGATGTTATGAAGGTTGCGGGCTGTTTGGAGGTCGTTGTATGATTAATGAAAAATTTGTATTTAAGAGAATGATATGGTTAATGCATGGATTAATTTTGTTTAAGGTGTTAGTTGTGTTGTTGTGATCCTTATGATGTAAATGAGGGCTAAATGGTTTAAGTTGGCAATAAAATGGATTGTAGAAGGTTATGTTATTTTAGTGTGATTTTATGACATTATGGAAAATGAAGTTGTTAAAGTATGGATAGATGTTGTTGATCATGAATTCGTAAGTAGAAAATGTGTTTGATGGTTTTGTTATATATGCAAGACTTTTGGGTGAAATATGGAATTGATGGAATTATTGAATATTGGATAAATGGCTTGGAATATTCTTGGCCTATGTTTGTATGATCTTGAGTTAGTGTGTGAATATGGAAATATTGATATTGACTTGAAAGTGTAAAGTTGGTTTGGAAGCGATTGCATTAGGTAACAAGAAGACTAGTTGCGGATTGTATTGTGCTTATTGTGATTGTAGGTGTTGTTGTTTGGTTGTTGTTGATATTTTGAGCCGAGTTGAATCTCGGGGGTGTCATAATTATAGGGGAAGTGCTGCCGGAATTTCGGTAGCCAAGAATAACCCCAAGTTGAAATATAAGCTTGCATGAATAGTAATTGGTAAGAATGACCATTTGCGCTTTTGGACGAAACGGAACCGAGATTTAAGGAGCGTAAGCCGCCATCCGGTATGTAAAGCCTTCCTTTTCTTCTTTGGCATGTCCTAGCCCTACTAGGCTAAGATCGGAACCTCGGGATAGTGCGCTCTCGGAAAGCCGAGTTGATTTTGCCTACTATTCATTCAGCGCAATTGAACTATAATCTTCATATTTGGTCAAAAGGTTGCTTAAACCCTTGTAACTGTTGTAAACGTATCTGGATCGCTCCGAAACTTCTGTGGAGGGCTTTAGGGAGCCTATTGTTGTAAATTATGTCAGCCGCCTCGCTCGACCCGAGGTGGGCCCACGCATCCCGAGATCTCCCAATGTCGCCCCGTTTGGTATACTTGTGTGATTTTGAAAAGAAAACTTTTTAACTATTACTCCGATTGCTATAAAATAGTTATTTTAACTACCTCGTTGGGTTTTATAATACATTTTGACTTATAAAAACGATTTCAAAAGATTGTAACTATTGTATACTAATTCCAATAAACACGAAACCCGTTTCTGTACTTACTAATGATAATAAATATATTTGGTCATCGGATTTTGGAAGGTAATTAAATTGTTTGTTTGCTATTAATATGTTTTCGAATAATGGTTGAAAAAGAACCTGATTTAACTATTGTCTTGGTTTTAAAGAAATGGTGTGCTCTGGGTTGTTTTGTTGAGTTTGTAATAAAAGAAATTATATACGCATGACTACTTATGATTTTGCTCGTGTATTTCGTTATTACCTCTTTCGCCGAGTCCCGGGCCGGTATGTGTGATATTGTCCGCTGGATACTTGACCGCGGGCCGTACCATGACCGCCGGATACTTGGCCGCGGTATGTGTATGTGTGATATCGTCCGCCGGATACTTGACCTTGCGGCCGTGACATGACCGCTGGATTCTTGACCGCGGTATGTATGTAAGTGTAGCTGTGTATATTTGTGATATTAACCGCTGGGTTCCTGGCCGCGGTATATTTACGTATTGGTGATATTAACCGCTGGGTTCCTGGCCGCGGTATATTTATATATTTGCGATATTAACCGCTGGGTTCCTGGCCGCGGTATATGTGTGTATGCATGTATGTGATATTACCGCTGGGTTCCCGGCCGCGGTAGGGGTGTATGATTTGTGTATGTATGACTTGGATGTCAGGTGTAAGTACGTTGGTACTTGGACTAGTATGCTCGCGTATGGTACACTTTATTTCATCTTTTGTATTTTCTGCTTTACATACTCAGTACATATTCCGTACTGACCCCCTTTCTTCGGGGGCTGCGTTTCATGCCGCGCAGGTACCCACAGACGAGCAGATGATGTTAGCGGAAGGTGTTCCGACTGGATTGGCGAGCTCCATTTCCTCCGGAGTGCTGCCGAGTCAGAATGCTTTGTATGGTATTCGGAGTTATGTTAGAGGCTTTGCAGACAGTGTCGTGTGTATGAGATGTCCGTTTGTAAACGGCTATGTAAGCCAGTGTATCAGTACGCATTGTGTTATGAATTTCATGTGTTTATAGATTTGGTTGTGGTTGCAAATTTTATTTGATTTGAAAAAGACGAAGAGTATGTTTGTGTTTCAAAAAAAAATTTCCTTCTGCATTTTGACGTGTCCTGTGGGCCCAAAGATGGCTATGTGTGGTACGAAAGTCCCGGGTTCTCTCGGCCCTAGGTAAGGGTCGGGTGCCCATCACACCCTAGTAAGGTCGGGGTGTGACAATAAAATGGTCTGAATGCCTAGAAAACTATTATCTTGGCCCGCCTCTAAACTCACTTGTTGGACCCAAAGATCTAGCCCTTTTGTTATACCCCCTATCATGCTCACGCTCACTCCTTTGTTGTTGTTGGCTTTCTTTCAAATTCTGGGCATGGGCTTGAATGCGTGAAATATCCATGTTGTCCTGAAGGGACGTAGTCAAGCACCTATCCATCAAATGTGGCCCTAGGCCTCTCACAAATCGGTGCACGCGATCACCCATATCTGCTACCATAGCCGGAGCATACCTAGCTAAAGAGTTGAAGCGAAGACTATACTCTAAAGCACTCATACTTCCTTGCCTAAGATTTAAGAACTTATCGGCTCTAGCTCGCCGAACCTCTGGAGGTAAGCAGTGTCAGAGGAAGGCATCCACGAATTCTTGCCATACCGGGGGAGGCACATTGACTCCCCGTGAAGCCATCAAAACTGTATACTAATGAACTCCGGCATCCCTCAATCTATAAGATGCTAACTCCACCGATTCAATGTCCGAAGCATGCATTAACCGAAGTGTCCTCAACATCCCATCAATAAAATTCTGAGGGTCCTCATCTGGCTTTGACCCGAAGAATTTCGGAGGGTTCAAGCTAATAAAATCACGGGGCCTTGCACTAACAACCCTATCACCTTACCCTGTATCTTGCCGCTGAGTCTGGGCGGCAACTAACTGAGAAAGTAAATGAATGGCCTCTTTTACATCTTGGCCTGAAGCATCCGGTGGAGGTGCTGGAGCTTGGGCTGAGGCTCCCTCATGGTCCTCAGAAATAGGTACTGAGTGAGAGGACTGAGATTGAGCCGCATTCTGGGACTCACTTTCTCTACAACCATTGCGATTTTTCTTTTTTCCCTTTTTGCCAATGTCTTGCCCTTTTGGGCTGCCGTAACTTTTCTCTTTACAGGCATTTTTGAAATACACAATACTCGCTTAAGGAAAAAGAAATCCTTATACCATGGTTCAATCGCACGATCTTCTGAAGAAAGAAGGTCATTCATTCCCAAAATGCCCGCAGCCTCCTGTTTATAAGTGTGGCACGCAGCACACCCATAAACAAGACTCTCTGTGGACACGGCTCATAGACACACCCTAGAACAAATCTGCTCGATATCCGTTATATCCCGCCTTTTTGCATAATCGAAAAATTCGAAATAAATGTGAATTATGAGAAAGGAGGCTATGTTTGAAATTTTCTTAGTATGTGTATGTCGGTTATGAAAATTTGAACGTGAAAACACCGGAGAAGGCCTAAGGGCAAAACTGAAATTTTGGAAATTTGTTTCGGGAATTATAAGATAAGAATTATGATGAGTTGGGCTTGAAAAAAAAATAAGGAAATGAGGCCCAACAAGGGAGGCCCAACCGGCCACACCATGGTCCAAGTCCATGGAATTAATTAATTCCCATGTGATGAATTATATTATATGAGTCATCTATATCCTTGGAACATTCAAGAAAATCAAAGAAAATCAAGAAAAAAAGAAAAGAAAGAGAGCACGGGTTTGAGAGGAAGAAAGAAAAAGAAAAGAAGAAAAAATTTTGGAGTTAAATCCTTGATTCAAAAATTCATTTCTTGTGGGATTATTGCTAAGCTCAAGGTGCTCTTCAAGTTGGTATAATTTTCAAGTCAAGGGAGTGTTTGTTTGGCAAGGAGAAGAAATTTGGAAAGGTAAGAATTCTTATTTTTATGTTGGAAGAATTGTGTATGTGTTGTAGTATATGTAGAGTATATGAGAATTATGGAAGTGTTGCACGTATGTGGTGTGCTTGTGTGTTGGCCGTGAGTATGTGTATGTGTTGCATGACTATGAGGACTTGAATTCATGTTGGAATCTTGTTGTAGTATAGTAGAAATTGTATTGGAAATGAAAGTTGAATGAATTAATGAGAGTTGGGAAAATTAGTGTGAAAAATGCGCGTGGTTCCATGTTGATGTTGGAATGTGAATTAAATTTCGTTAGTATGTTAATTGTGTTGTTGAAGTCTTGTGATGAAGATGGAAGAATAATGGTTTAAATTAGCATGAAGAAATTGTTATCAAGTTGTTGTCGGAAAGTATATGTTTTTATTATAGATTATGTAATTGAGAAGAATGAAGTTGTAAGGTGTATATGGTGATTGTTGTAAATGAAATTGAAGGATATAAATATGTCGCGAATATTTATGTTGAAATTTGGAGGTTTTGAATGGATTATGAATTTGGTGGAAATTGGTATATTTTGTATATTTTGTGAATATTTCGTAAAATGATATGGAATGTTTCCGAAATGATTTTGTTGGGTTGATGAATATGAAAATATCAATGTTGGATTGGAAGTGTGAAGTTAGAATGGAAATTATTGTGTTATGACGGAAAAAAGGCTAATTGCGCCATATTGTGTATTTTGTAATACTTGTTGTTGTTGTTGGATTGTTGGGTTGTTGTTGATATATTAAGCCGAGCCAAGTCTCGGGGGTGTTGTATTCATAGGGGAAGTGCCGCCGAAATTTCGGTAGCCAAGTATAACCCAAGAGTGAAATGTTAACTTTCATGAATAGTAGCGGTAAAGATGACCATTTGCGAGCTTTTTGGACGAAACGAAGTGAGATTTGACAAGCGTAAGGCGTATCCGTGTATGTAAAGCCTTCCTATCCTTCTTTGGCATGTTACGAGTTCACTGGCTGACAAAATGTAGCCTCGATGACACTTTTGCTTCTCTCGGTTCCGAGATTGAAATTAGCGCAAAATCCGTCAGTAAGATTGAACCATTTTCTTCTAAAATTGACCTATACGTATGTAACTTCCATAAATGGAGTCGAAACACTCTAAGATGGTTATGGACGACTCCCTAAGGTTTATTATCCATGATTTATGTATTTTACTATGGTTGGGTCCGAGGTGGGCCCGCAAAACCCCGAAACTCCCGTATAGCTCAAATTGTTCCGTTTATCCGTTTTTCATAAATAACTCTAAGTTATGTTTCCGTCCGCTAACTAATGAGTATTATGACCCTCTGTCTGAATCTGGATATTAGTCCGATATCTGGAACGGTTCTGGACACTCCGTTCTGATATAATCTGGTTACTCTGATTTGATCCGTTTTCCGAACCGTTTCCGCCTTATTAAGTCCGTACGTCGGTCCGTATGTATATGGTTTCTCATGGATCCGTTCGTGGATGTCTCAATGCTTCCTTCCTTGCGCCCCGGCCGGTTCGTGATTCGTGCACCTCACCGCATTGTTCACCGCGTCCCCATGTGCGGGCCGGATCCGTATCCGATGATCCGATTATGTGATATTACGGGGATGGCGGCCGGATGGCATTTGATCCGATTCTCGTTCGTCCACCGCGTCCCGTACTACGAGGGCCGGGTTCGTTACCGCGTCCCTTATTAAAGGGGCCGGGATCCGTTCCGTATGTGATTGGGGGATTTGATATCCGATATGTATGTCCGTATATGGTGATGACTCGCATGCATGATCTCCGTCTCGCGCGCTCCGTACGTCCGATTCGGACTCGATTCTCGTCCCCCGACATACATTTGAGATCCGGCTCCGTCCGAGAGTCCGTCCGTCACACCCCCTCGTATTTCGATCCGCATTGTGCCTCTTGCAGCCCGCAATTCTTAACCGACATAATAAGATTAAATCGTACGCTCCGTAAGTCCGACTCGCTTATGATTCTCGTTCGTACGCTCCGTAAGTCCGACCGCTATGATTACGTCCGTACGCTCCGTAAGTCCGACTCGCTTATGATTCTCGTCCCACGCTCCGTAAGTCCGACTCCGCTATGAACCGATTCCCCGTCCGCTCACATTTCCCGTACTTCCACCGCTATGATTTTACATATCGACTCGGGTTATTTTAATTATGTATATTTGGTTTCCGCTTTACATACTCGGTACATCTTAAATCGACCCCCGTTCTTCGGGTCGTGTTACATGCCCACGGGTGGACGCGCCGCGCGCACGCCGCCGCTTAGGTTATCGGGCCTCGTTTGTTTGAGAGCTCCCTTTGATCCGTGAGTCGATATTTTTGGTATATATTTTCTTCGTCGTATATATGTTCGTATATATGACTATTTGGGCACGGCGGGGCCCCCGTCCCGTCTTCGATTCTCGTTCGTATGTTAGAGGCCCGCGTATATGTATGCGGTTGTGGGTTGTCACCGTCCGGGTAGGTACGTGCGATATGCGACTTTGTTCGATGTAATAGCCCCAACCCGCTTCTCGTACAAAGCTTAAGTTTGTATATGTATGTATGTTTGTTCGTGCGCGTATCTTATATACGTACGAATTTATGTATGTCTAAACGAGATTAGCTATTTGATATGCCGATCCGTCGTAGGTACGTACGGGTGTCCAAGTAGGACACCGATCCACGCCCACGGGCCGGGTCGTGACAATATCACTTTTGTCACGACCCAACCGGAGGGCCATGACGGTCACCCGGTGCTAACCCACCCAGGCACCTCTTATCGTACATTCGTATTTACATCTCGGTGAGCCACATAGCTAAATAAATCATAATTTCTATCCACCATTCATGCTAATATCATTGGGCAATAACACATTCATAACATCATTAACAACTATGCCCATATCAATGTACATAAGCCGACGAGGCTATCAAAATGATATACAAAATAAAAGCCGACAAGGCTAAGGACATCTAATCATACACAACTGTCTACGAGCCTCTAAAAAGAGTATGTCACATCATATAGGTGGTACAGGACCCCGCCATGCCCATAGGTATGTACACAAAAGAATAATACCAAAAGCTGTAGCTCCGGAAGAAATGGAGCTCCGCTATGTAGTCCCTGAATAAGAAGTCTACGGATCAAGCCTGTCTCTCTGTCCACCTGCGGGCATGACGCAGCATCCACAAATAAAAGGACGTCAATACGAATAATGTATTGAGTATGTAAAGCATAATCAACATCATAGTAGGAGCATAAGAAATAGCATAAGATGGGAAAATCAGGGGATAGTAACCATCATCATAATTAATTACTTGTCTTTCATAAGGTCTTTCCATTTCTAGTGCGTGCTTGTGTACATATATATATATATATATACATATACAAATATCCATATCCGTATTTATATACATATTCGCATCCATAGCATACCCGACCATGAAGGTTCGATGGTTTTACATACCTGGCCATGACAAGGCTCTGTGTCGTACATACCTGGCCCTACCAAGGCTCAGTATCCGTACCCAACTGTAGTAGTGTGCGCGCAATAGGTATCATACCCGGCCATATAAGCTTGGTGTTACATAATAGTCATACATACTTAAATCCTTATACGTAGGAGTTCATTAGTATCATCGTCATCATTGACATCATCATTTTCATTATATCTATCCTTAGAGGATCAACTATCACATAAAAGAGACAATAGAATCGTGAACGTATCGAGAATCGTAAGCTTTGGTAATCTTAGTGATAGAGAAATTTGGAAGATATTATGAAACTCATAAAAAGATACATATAGCAAGGGAACCATGCCTTAATAAAAGAAGGGTTAGCCTTAGATACCTCTTTGTCTCCTTAACTATTTAACGTTCCCCGTTGAAGCTTGAATAATCTTTTATCTCATAAGAATGAGCTTTGGAGCAAGCTATCAACTTATATGAAAATCCTAGCTTCAATATCCAAAGAATTCTTGGAGTTTATTAACCCTAGCAAGGCTTCTAACACATGGGTATCTTGATTCTTGCCTTTTGATATTAAATCTCCCTTGGATTTTTTGCTTGGATTAGTTTATGGAGTGGAAGAGAGGGTTTTTGGAGAGCCTTTGGATCTAATTTGGTGAAAATGAAATGTCCAAATGAAGTGGAGTAAATTATATAAAGCGGAACTTAAAATCCCGTCATAATTACGCGCCATCTTTGACGTCAAAATTCCTATGGACAGTCAAAATGGTCTGTAGATCTACCCAACCAAATATGGTTCACTGTGACCATTATGACGCTGGGCTGGTGCAATTTGACGGACCGCAGAATTTTCTGCGGGGCGTCAAAATTCCTGCGAGCCGTCAAATGGTCCACAGAAATTTTCTGCTCAGACAATCTGTCATAAAACTTGCATAACTGTTTACTCAGACGTCACATTGGCGAACGGTTTGTTGCGTTGGAAACTAGACTCGATAAAATTCAATTTGGATAATAGAAACACACCAAAACTTCTCATATTCTAGGAGATATGCCTCCCCCAATTTGGACCAAAATCATGTCCGAAAATTTTTCCAAGTTTTACCAAAGTTCCCACAAACTCAATTCCTTTATTTGCTTGTTCTTAAATCCTTCCATAGCTCATTTCATGCGCTTAAACCCCCATAACCATAAAATGGGAACATGTAATCTCATATATCCTAAGGTAACTCCCGTTTACACGATTAGGACAACTAACGCCTAACGAATCTCAACAGACGAAACTACGAGGTGTAACAGTGATTGACTTCCAAGGTAGTTGGGATGATCATTTGACTCTTATCGAGTTTGCCTATAACAGCAGTTACCATTTCAGTATTCAGATGGCTCATTATGAGGGCTTATATAGGCGGAGATACAGGTCGCCTATAGGATGGTTTGATGTTAGGGAGAATTAGTTAGTAGGCCCAGACTTAATCCAACAAGAAGTTGATAAGGTGAAAGTGATTCGAGAAATATTGCTAACAACTCGTAGCTCGAGCGTAAATCCCATGATAATCGGCGACGTAAGCTAGAGTTTGAGATAAGTCGATTGGGTGTTCCCGAAAGTTTCTCCTGCATACGCGGAGTGATGAGGTTTAGCAGGAAGGGTAAGTTGAGCCCTCGATATATTGGGCCATATAAGATCATTCTTACTGTGGGCACGGTAGCATATAAGCTAGGATTGCCTTCCGAGTTAGGGTCAGTACATCCGGTATTTTATATGTCTATGCTTCATAAATGTATCGAAGATCCTTCAAGAGTTGTACCAATGGATGATATCCATGTGACCGAGCAGTTATCATACGAAGAGGTTCCAGTGGCTATATTGGACAGGCAGGTTCGTCAGTTAAAAACCAAGAATGTAGCTTCAGTTAAAGTTCTATGGAGGAATAAGAATATTAGGAGCTGACTTGGGAAGTAGAAGAGGCAATGAAGATTAAGTACCCGCATTTGTTTCCAAAGACAAAGAGGTTCGGGTTCCGAGGCATTATCACCCCTGTATTATTCCATTTTCAAATCGCTATCGTGATTGGTCGTGCGAGGCCATGGTATTGTATGTTGTAATACGTGGCCCGTGTGGCATTGTTTAGGTTGCCGGTGTGTTGACGTGGTATGTGTATAGGGAAAACTTTGCCAAAATTTTTATAACCCATAACTGTTTGAACATTCGGGGACGAATGTTCCTAAGGGGGGGAGAATGTTACGCCTCTCGTTCTCGTGGTAGTAGAACCTATGGTTTTATAGTGGGGTATGCCCTTGGAATTGAGACTCGTGTCTGAGTTTTGGAGATAAAAAGTGCCTTACCCCGTGTACAAAGATACCAGCAGGTATTCTTGGCAATTTACAGAGTTAGAAGCTGAACAAATCGAATCGATGCGATCTGAGCTGAAACTGAGAAATCTGCAGACACTAGTCATCATCGACGGGTCGTCGACATAGTCGATGGGCTTTCGTTGTGCGACGTCGACATGGTTCTGTAGCTAGAAATCTGCAGGCGTAGGTCGACGGGACGTCGACACGTCGACGGGTCGTTGACCCGTCCGTCGAACCGCACCGCTGGAACTATTTAATTTTCAAGTATAAATATGTGGTTCACAACCTTATTTCTTATTTTCCTCCATTCCAAATCAGAGAAACCTTAATATTTTCTCTCTCAATATTTTTCATCATTATTAGTGGAGATTTGGTAAGGTCCAAGCCCTGTGGACCCGTGCTTGTAAAGAAAAAGGTTGATTCTAGGGTTTTTTCAAGGTTGTGAAGCTTAGGAAGCTGGAGTTGAAGTGATTCTTTGTCACGACCCAACCCGTAGGCCATGACTAGTGCCCGAGCTGGACACTCGTATACACTTGTTATCTATAGTCATACACTACTAGCATGAACGAGCTGTTATAAGTATAAGGGCAAAACATATGTAAGTCGAAGCTACTTATCTCCTGAAGAGTTACAGCCTATGACAGTTAATATCGCACCAAAGCGAAGTAAGGTCACTATATATATATATATAGGGAGCGTCCCAACAAAACATAAGCCGAGAAGGCTACCTTCATACACACCGCCATGATAAACATATATAGCTACGCAAGCCAACAAGGTCGCCACTACAAATGGGTACGCCCTGCACAAGTCATAACCTTATAACAAAACAACAACCATACATAGACCCACACGTGTGACCACGTACCTCTAAGAGTGACAACGACATCATATGACCCGGGTAGGCCCCGTCGTACCCCGAACGATAACATATGTACATATCAAAAGGTTATACCACGAAACTATGCTCCGGAACAAAGAGCACTCGAAAGAGCGCCTGGCAGATATCCTAGGGCCGGATCTTCGGGCCGA
>NW_026719142.1:0-12058 GCF_029784015.1 Lycium ferocissimum | reverse complement strand
GGAAAGTTATTATTTTTCATGAAATAAGCCATGTTGGCCGTGTGGTGTGGAGTGGTTCCCACACATGGCTTGGCCAAATTAAATTCATCCAAGCCATGTGTGGGCCATGGTACACATGGATGAATTGTGTGTGCATATATTAGATGAGGAGCAAGACAAAGTCATCATCTTTTAACTCTAGAAATGTCACACCCTGATTTTACTAGGGTGTGATGGGCACCCGACTCCACATTCGGAGCCGAGCGAACCCACTGACTCTTATTACATACATAAACTCTTGGACTCTTAATCGGACAAAAATGATAAGTACAACAAATATTTTTGGAAATAGCCTTTGTAGTTTACAAATCGACGAGAATGTAATCATATGGAATTTATGGCATAATACAGAATGACATGACGGCCGGTGGGACCGCCTACAAAACTGACATTCAGAACCCACACTCTGTCTGCAAAGTCTCTAACAGATAACCAGAACATATAGCATACACACTTTGACTCGGCAGCACTCCATGAGCAAAAGGAGCTTGCCAGTGCCGCTGGAACGTCTCCTATAATGTCTTCTAGTCATCTGGGTGTACCGCGCGTGAAACGCGACCCCTCGAACAACGGGGGGGGTCGGTACGGAATATGTACCGAGTATGTAAAGCATAGAGACCAACAAAACGAATATAACTAAACGGAATGTACGAGTAACATAAAAGTAATAACCGGAGTATCGTAAATGCTTACTCATAAAACATAAAACAGATGCGCAGCGTAAAACATGCCATAGCCGGCCCTCATCATGGGGCTCGGCAAACAGAAAGTGGTCGCCCCCTGACGCTGGCGCCACAACATATCAGATCATATCAGAATGTGCACATATCATAGCATATCAGATGGCCATATCATATCATATCATATCAGAGTGTGTACATGGCACATCATACACCACAACCCATGTACATATATACCTGCCCCCTCACACCGAGGCACGGCGAACAATGCAAAGGAATACGCGTGATAACATATCCTGGCCCGGGCTCAGTGAAGGAAGCATTGAGGCATCCACGAGTGGAGTAGTGAGAAACTAAATGCAAATATAAAATGTACAGAATATACAGAAATCAGACGGAATAATCAAACGACATATCAAGAAAAAGGGGTCCTACGAAGCATATATACATACCTTTTAATGACCGCCGAGGATTCTTTTCGAAATAGAACTTTAGGGATCATTTGTATATATCAAAATGTAAAACATATACAGAGACTCGATAGCGTAACTCAAAGGGCAGACCTTATAGTGAGCGTTTGACAATAGTCGAAACATAAGTCTTTCGGACATCAGAATGGCTCGTGTCAAAATAGTCTTTTCACAAGTCATTTCAAATCTCAGGTGGGGTCATAAGACTCAATAAAATAATTATAACATTTATTCTGAAGAACTTAGAAAGGTAGTTAAAAGTTTTCCTTAGTTTTCATTTTAAAGGAGATCAAACGGAATATCAACACAAAGTTCGGAAATAATGGGTCTGTCTCGGGTCAAGTAAGGTGGCGTACCCAAACATATATTAAACCTTAAAGTCATTTATGAGAGGCATAAGACAATCGGATTTCATATGTACAAGTTCTAGATACTTGGATGACTTGTTGATACAATCGCAACATAATTAGTTCAATGTTACCGAGAGAAAAAGGGCATTTTTGGATGTGGATTCCGAGGAGTAGAGTTGTCCCCGAGGTCCAAATTCAAACCTAGTACATCTAAGACATGCCAAGAGAAGGAATGGGAGAGCTTTACATACCTTTCTTGTCCTTTTAAGCTTGCCAAAATCCAAATCCCGTTTCGTCAAAATCCTACAAATGGTCACAGTTACCAATTACTATTCATGAGGTTCAAATTCCAACTTGGGTTTAGTATTTGCCTACCGAAATTTCGGCAGCATCTCCCCTATAAATATGACACCCCGAGAATTTAACTCGGCTCAAATATTAACAACAACCATACCACAACATCAATTAGCGACTAAAATCGCTTACTAACACAAATAGTCTTCTCTCTACATAAAGCAACAACTTCCAAACCAACTTTGCATTAATAAATCAAGGTCAATATTTTCATATCCGCATACTAATTTAAGATCATTCAAACATAACTAAGAGCATTCCAAGCCATATATCTAATATTCCACAATTCCATCAATTTCCATATTCAATCCAAAACTCTCATATATGCAACGAAACCATTCCAACACATTTTCTACTTACTAATTCATCTCCAACAACAACAATCTACACTTTAACAACTTCATTATCTTAATATCATAAAATCGCATTAATATGACATAGTTCCTCTACATTCCATTTTCATGCCAACATCACCCATTTAATCTTCATTTACATTGTAATGATCACAATAACACAATTAGCATATTACACAAAATAAATCCATCACCATTCCTCTCATACAAAGGCCACGGCCAACATGAAATTTTCAACTTCATCCCGATTTCATTTAACTTTCATTTCCAATACAATTCCCATAATAACCACAACTAGAATGTAACATAAAATCCAACTCATTCCATCTATACATTAACACATACACACACGGCCACATATACACACACAAATACCATGCAACCTTCCATAATTCCATGAATTCTATCCATTCCTACATACTACAACATCAACAAAGCCTTTATAACATATGAAAAAGGATGAATCATACCTTTTTCTCTCAACTTCTTCACTTGGCTCAAGTGTGAAAACGACGAAACGAACGTCTTATCTTCCGAAACAATTATACCACGTTGGAGAGGACCCTTGAATTAGTAGGAATACAACAAGAAAATAATTTTTGGGGAGAAAATTTGAAGGGGCAAAACTTGGAGACCATGGCCGAATGGCCATGGTTGTTGTTCTCCTCTTTCTTTCTTTCTTCCTTCTCCATTTTTCTTGAATCATCTTAAGGCAAAAATAAGGCATGTGATTCATTTAAATCCTCAAGTGGGGCCCACTATGGCCGGCCCCTTTGAGGATTTTTCTTTTCCTTTTTTTTTTTTTTTTTTTTTTTAGTCCACACTTTTGGAAATTTCATGACTAATTTTTTTTGAAATTCCGCTTTTGCCCTTGGCCTTTTCCAATATTTCCACATCCAAAATTTTCATAACCAACTTATGTGTCAAACAAGGTCAACACATAGCATTGTCCTTAACTTGTTGCAATTATCCCAAACTACCCGACCGCGCAAAATACGGGGTATAACATCCTTCCCCCCTTTTGAACATTCGTCCTCGAATGTTCAATTAGCCCTATAGGGACTCATACATATCTCTGGGGGAGTTTCCTTTTTACCGTTATTACGCATGACTCATACCTTAATTAACACCATCAAGTAAAGAATTCTGATTATCCGTAGGTATAGGAACTAAGTGGGGGTACTTTTTTTTTTTTTTGTCTCGCCTGGAGTTTCTTAAGCTACCTTTTCCTTACTACTATTCTGCCAAACAGTACCTTAATACGAGCCACATCCTTATCACCCAGTCTCTTTCTTTCCTGCCAACTGGGATCGTTATTGGCCGTTTCTCGTAGGGCAGCTCTTCTATTCCTTGAATGCCCCTCCACGGAGAAATATTATGAGGCCACAATGTATTTACGACGCATAGACCTGCGGAACACTAGATGCATCGCTTCTCATTTAGATAGTAAACCTGATTCATAGAAAACCTTGCCTATTTCACGAATGATCCGATAAAACCTAAGGCATCTCGGCTATGTTTTTCTCATAACACCTCTCACGGGTGATATTATCGAAAATCTCCAGTTACCAATCCGGAGCTCTAAGCGTCGACAACGATCACTTATATATGATTTCTGTCAGTTCTGAGTCGCTAATGACTGTTCTCAACCGAGTTTCACTTTATCAGCTATCCGTCGAATTATATCCGTACTAAGTAACTTAGTCCTGTCGCTATTAAATTGGCTAACCGCCGTCGCACATTTCTCACCATACAGAGTCTTAAGCGGTGTGTTCTGATGGCTATTATTACTAATAACTCGACAAGTGGCGAGTGTTTACTTCCACTGCTTCAGAAAATAATAACACAGGTTCACAACTTATTATTAACGTCTCAGTAGCACGCTTAGCCTGGCCGTCAGTTCGAGAGCAGACGTTGGTTAAAACTCACTTGTATTCTCAATTCCTTCCGGACAGCTCTCCAGGGTTAACCACATACTAGGTATTCTGTTCGACATAGCAAATGTAGGTCCTTATGAAACCTCACTACCTTCTTGAGGTATGATCTCACATAGTTCTGGTAATCTTGTTTAACCATTCTATGATTTCCTTAATTTCATCTGTCATATTTTTTTGGCATTTATTTCATATCACTCCGTTGTCTTTGATTCAAACTCTTTCATTTCCCCTTTTTTCGCGATTTTGCTCTTAATCTTCACCGCCACCGATTATATTGTAATCTGCTGAGAGTATGTAAACACACGCAAGTTAATCCAAGAAATGCCTTAGCATCGCCTTACTAACATTTAGGTTGTTCCTTGTCTTCTTCCTTTGTCTTACAATCAGTATCGGGAGGAATCTTTAATTGATCCTGGTCAAGTTCTGCTTACTTTTAGTACCAATTCCACTTTGGTAATTTGGTCTAGACCACCCTTGCATTTTTCTGTATCATATTCAAAATATCATAACTATATCGTCATTGCTGGATCCTTCCATTTCTTATCAATCATGTACTCACTGGTTTGCTTATTGTGCAAATATTCGTGAGTTACATGACCATCCTTGCATAATTTGCCGAAAGTATGTTCGATCTCAAACATAGTCTCTCCTCTTTCTGACTCATTCTATCTTACATATCTCATTCGTACCAAAATGCGCTGATTTTATTTGTCGTATTTCTCTCTTTTTTACAAGCACCCACTACCGGGTATTATATTACTCATGACCTTCACCGACAATCCCTAGTACCACTTCAATTATCGTCTTGATTCCCATTCGTTTGTTGTCGGTTTCATATTTCACCAACTGGTTTCCAGCATAGGATCTCGCAGAAAATTCAAGCGTTCACATTAAACGTGCCGTAATAACGGTTGATTACCATCCTACCCTTGCGTTTCTCTTATCCGCTTCCCCCCTTTGGGGTGCTCCCTTATCATTATCTATTTACCTTCTATCTTATGGCTCCATTTAAAATTTTCAAACTCACCTGTTTCTTTCCGAATACACTTAGCATACCCTACCGTATCCACGTCTTTCTTTTTCTTCTAAAACCTAAATTACCCCCGTAGGAATTTTCTAACACCTTCGCGGAACGGTAAAACCCTCAATATCTTGTATAAAATCTAGTCTGACGGTTAGGGCTAAGATAATACAACTATTGTAACAGTTGGTCCGAGCCACACTCTAATAATTACCATTGGTGGCTAGTGCTCGGATGACGTCATTGTGGCCACAACATATCCAAATCGTATTTCATTTATTCCCGTCAAAAGTTAGTTAGTGCGCCTATTCGTTTCAAATTCTTCATTTCGTAACATTTATATTTGACGATAAATATTCCAAGCTTTCTGACAATACCATCTTCCTTCCCATAAGATAGGTACCATCTACTTTTCCCAATAAACTTACAACATATCAGTCGTTTCGCGAATTCTCAGTTCCCAATGCTTGTCTCTTATGGTTTGCACTACTTCCAGGGTAAGGTCATATATACGCAGTACGCAGTATTCCCTTATGCTTCTTATTCTCTCACTCCTTCAATGTACTCATTGTTAACTTACAGTCTTACCCGAAATCATATTAACTTCATCCTAGTAGTGGTCTTATCTTATGACCTTTTGTCGCACCACCTCTTCTGTCATTAACTATGTATATTCCATTTACCCTCGGCTCGTAGTCAATTAATTATGCCCATTCTGAGTGCCTCCTTTGGTACTCTTTTTATTTCTTTCGTCCATGTCCATATATATATTTTTTTCCACGAGTTCCATTTCTAATTCGTTGATCACAATTTAATAAGTTGTTATCAAAAGACGTTCTTCAATCCCCATCAGAAGGAACTAGAGCCTGGCACACCGCAGGGCCTCCTAGTACTTGGTTCACACAATTTATCCTCAGATTTACTCTTGAGTTGTGAATGAACTATTTAGGTCACAATTACTTACTCGTATGCTTTACATTCTTTCATCGTAGCCACACTCGGTTACCGGGCATTATTGCCCGTCAATTTGAGCCTCCTTCCAAAGCACAATATCGTTGGAACATTTTCTAGCCCATTTAGATGAATTGCAATTTCGCCGTTCATATACGCTTCTTCAAGGTAAGATTTTTTCCAATTAAAAATAATGCCCTTTACAGATGATGTGGGAGGTGTTCCTTAAAACTTAGTGCAACGTAACATATTACTCTTCCTTTCCTTATTATTCTCGTCAACATATAATCTTAATTCCACGCTTTTCCTTACAAAATGTAACAAGTCTTTTTCGTACATTCTATAGCTCACTTTTCTGTTCACACTTTACCCTGTGTTCTAGTCACATAAATCATGTCATATTTCGTTACCAGACGTTTCTTATCTTCGTGCCCATCCTCGTTAAGGTTTCTATCCATCCCGCATATTCTAATTTCTTTTTGGTTATCCTAATTTCCCATTCAGCTCATACATCTACTTGTATGGAACCCTTAATACACTTCCCAGGGGGTCACCCATCCCAGAATTACTCTGGTCGTAGCACGCTTAACCTTGAAACTCGGGTGCAATATGATGCTCTAATGCCAGTATAATCGTGTCCGCTCTATCACAGGACCTTTATTACATTATTTGAAGCAAATTGAAGTCCTACAGATTTCGGGACTTTTCCATAACACGTCCCTCTTTCCATAATTACTGTTTTACCCTTCTTATTCCACAATATTCATCTTTCGTTCTAAATTTCCAGTTTTCCAATAGTAACAAATATACCCTCATCGTCATTACTTATAATTATTTCGGGTATTATCCTGTTTAGATCTTCACCCACCATCCCTACATAATAATTTGCCGCAAAAATCAATTATCAGCTATTTTTAAATCCTCCAATAGACCTTACTTCTACTGGGCATCGAATGTCATTCGTCTCGATCTTTCAGACTATTAACCGTCTTTCCTATAACATTTTTCACGTCATACCCCAATCCGTAACTGTTACGAACAGCGCATCTCATTTATTATCTACTTACAATATTTTCTTTCCCCCTTTTTTTGACGTATTTGACTAAATATTCTAATTAACAATTTCAGCAGAATCTCTTTTCCCATTTTTTTTTTCAATTCAAACTCTGTACATAGCAAATACCGATGACACCTTACAGAACCTACGATTATGTAACACATTCCCGCCATTCTAGGCTTCCAATTTTCGGTAGCGGAACAAATATATCAAAATTCATTTCTGTAACTTTCATGTCATCCCTTACTTTCCTCCATCATATGTAAAGCCCACATATAGGAATTTCATCTTCCTATGACTTGGCTCTATCGCACGATCTAAGACAGAAAGAAGGTCAACAATCCCTAAATGCCCCGTAGCCTTCTGTTTATAGATGTGGCGCGCTTCACACCATAAACATGACTCTACCGGGACACGACTTTGCGTACATCCCCTAGGACGGACACCAGCTGGATACCACTTTGTCACACCCTGATTTCACTAGGGTGTGATGGGCACCCGACTCCACATTCGGAGCCGAGCAAACCCACTGACTCTTATTACATACATAAACTCTTGGACTCTTAATCGGACAAAAATGATAAGTACAACAAATATTTTTGGAAATAGCCTTTGTAGTTTACAAATCGACAGAACATGTAATCATATGGAATTTATGGCATAATACAGAATGACATGACGGCCGGTGGGACCGCCTACAAAACTGACATCCAGAACCCACAACTCGTTCGCAAAGTCTCTAACGTATAACCGCAATATATAGCATACACACTTTGACTCGGCGGCACTCCGGAGCAAAAGGAGCTTGCCAATGCCGGCCGGAACGTCTTCTATAATGTCTTCTAGTCATCCAGGTGTACACGCGCGTCATGAAACGCAGCCCCCGAAGAACGGGGGGTCGATGCGGAATATGTACCGAGTATGTAAAGCATAGAGACCAACAAACGAATTATAACTAAACGGAATGTACGAACATAAAAGTAATAGCCGGAGTATCGTAAATGCTTACTCATAAAACATAAACGGATGCATAGCGAGAAAACATGCCATAGCCGCCCCTCGTCATGGGGCTCGGAAACGAAAGTGGTCGCCCCCGACGCCGGCGCCACAACGTATCGATCATATCGAGATGTGCACATATCATAGCATATCGAGATGGCCATATCATATCATATCATATCGAGTGTGTACATGGCACATCATACACCACAACCCATGTACATATATACTGCCCCCTCGCACCGAGGCACGGCCGAACAATGCAGTGGAATACGCGTGATAACATATCCTCGGCCCGGCTCGGTGAAGGAAGCATTGAGGCATCCACGAGTGGAGTAGTGAGAAACTAAATGCAAATATAAAATGTACGATATACGAAAAATCAGACGGAATAATCAAACGACATATCAAGAAAAAAGGGGTCCGGACGAAGCATAGCACATACCTTTTAATGACCGTGGAGGATTCTTTTCGAAATAGAACCTTAGGGATCATTTGTATATATCAAAATGTAATACATATACAGAGACTCGATAGAGTAACTCAAAGGGCAGACCTTATAGTGAGCGTTTGACAATAGTCGAAACATAAGTCTTTCGGACATCAGAATGGCTCGTGTCAAACAGTCTTTCTGAAGCAGTTTCAAATCTCAAGGTGGGTCATAAGACTCAATAAAATAATTATAACATTTATTCTGAAGAACTTAGAAAGGTAGTTAAAAGTTTTCCTTAGTTTTCATTTTAAAGAAGATCAAACGGAATATCAACACAAAGTTCGGAAATAATGGGTCCGCCTCGGGTCAGGTAAGGTGGCGTACCCAAACGGCGCATATTAAACCTTATGAAGTCATTTATGAGAGGCATAAGACAATCGGATTTCATATGTACAAGTTCTAGATACTTGGATGACTTGTTGATACAATCGCAACATAATTAGTTCAATGTTACTGAGAGAAAAAGGGGCATTTTTGGATGTGGATTCCGAGGAGTAGAGTTGTCCCCGAGGTCCAAATTCAAACCTAGTACATCTAAGACATGCCAAGAGAAGGAATGGGAGAGCTTTACATACCTTTCTTGTCCTTTCCGCTTGCCAAAATCCAAATCCCGTTTCGTCAAAATCCTACAAATGGTCACATTTACCAATTACTATTCATGAGGTTCAAACTTCCAACTTGGGTTTAGTATTTGCCTACCGAAATTTCGGAAATCTCCCCTATAAATATGACACCCCGAGAATTTAACTCGGCTCAAATATTAACAACAACCATACCACAACATCAATTAGCAACTAAATCGCTTACTAACACAAATAGTCTTCTCTCTACATAAAGCAACAACTTCCAAACCAACTTTGCATTAATAAATCAAGGTCAATATTTTCATATCCGCATACTAATTTAAGATCATTCAAACATAACTAAGAGCATTCCAAGCCATATATCTAATATTCCACAATTCCATCAATTTCCATATTCAATCCAAAACTCTCATATATGCAACGAAACCATTCCAACACATTTTCTACTTACTAATTCATCTCCAACAACAACAATCTACACTTTAACAACTTCATTATCTTAATATCATAAAATCGCATTAATATGACATAGTTCCTCTACATTCCATTTTCATACCAACTTCACCCATATAATCTACATTTATATTGTAATGATCACCATAACGCAATTAACATGTTAAACAAAATAAATCCATCACCATTCCTCTCATACAAAGGCCACGGCCAACATGAAATTTTCAACTTCATCCCGATTTCATTTAACTTTCATTTCCAATACAATTCCCATAATAACCACAACTAGAATGTAACATAAAATCCAACCCATTCCATCTATACATTAACACATACACACACAGCCACATATACACACACAAATACCATGCAACCTTCCATAATTCCATGAATTCTATCCATTCCTACATACTACAACATCAACAAAGCCTTTATAACATATGAAAAAGGATTGAATCATACCTTTTTCTCTCAACTTCTTCACTTGGCTCAAGTGTGAAAACGATGAAACGAACGTCTTATCTTCCGAAACAATTATACCACGTTGGAGAGGACCCTTGAATTAGTAGGAATACAACAAGAAAATAATTTTTGGGGAGAAAATTTGAAGGGCAAAACTTGGAGACCATGGCCGAATGGCCATGGTTGTTGTTCTCCTCTTTCTTTCTTTCTTCCTTCTCCATTTTTCTTGAATCATCTTAAGGCAAAAATAAGGCATGTGATTCATTTAAAATCCCTCAAGTGGGGCCCACTATGGCCGGCCACTTTGAGGATTTTTCTTTTCCTTTTTTTTTTTTTTTTTTAATTTAGTCCACACTTTTGGAAATTTCATAAAACTAATTTTTTTGAAATTCCAGTTTTGCCCTCGGCCTTTTCCAATATTTCCACATCCAAAATTTTCATAACCAACTTATGTGTCAAACAAGGTCAACACATAGCATTGTCCTTAACTTGTTGCAATTATCCCAAACTACCCGACCGCGCAAAATACGGGGTATAACAAGAAATATGAAGAAACATGGAGAAAAAAAGAAGAGGGGTATTCGGCCAAGGCTGGCCGAATTCATGCTCATGGAAATGATCACAAAAAAATTATTTCTTCTAGGTTTTCAACTAATTGGAGGGTCCTAAACAACATGAGGTAGTTGTTGAGCAAGCAAAGCCTTTGTTCTTGCAAGACATACAACTTTAGCCAAGTAAAGAACTAAGTGGAAAAGGTAAGTTTTAATCCTCTTTTTCATGTGTTATGGATGGTTCATGTGTGTTATGTTGTGTGGAAACGAATGAAATTCATGAAATATGGTATGTTGAAGTGGGCCGTGTAGGTGTTGGTTGTGTTGAGTGATGAACTAATTTTTATTTAGTAATTTGGTTGTTGTCGTATGGATTCTATGATGAAATGAAGGTTTAATGACTTAATTGTAAGTTGGAGTCATTTGTAGGTTGTTAGAGAAGATAATGTGATTTTAATGTGGTTTCTTGAATTTATGAAAATGATGTTGTTAATGTGTGGAATGTTGGTGTAGTTTATGAATTTGGAAGAAAGAATTGTGTTGTTGTTGTTCTTATTGAATTTGGAAGGTTTCGGCAATGTTGTAGTGGTTGTCTGTTGAATGTTGTGTGGATTGTTTGAAATGTTCTTGAGTTTTGTTTGAATGTACGAGCATTGGAGTTGGCTTAATGGTATGTGGTGATTTGAATGTAAATGAAATGTTGTCGAATTATATAGAAAGGAGTTACTAATGTTAAAATGAGTTTATAATCACTTGTTGGTGTTGTTAGTATGGTTGTTGGTGTTGTCATGATGATTTGCCGAGTCAATTTCGTGGTTGTTGAATTTACAGGGGAAATGCTGCCCAAATTTCTATAAATAAAGTGCTAGCTTAGAATCGGATTTCTAAGTGCTTATGAATAATGTTTGGTGTCTAATGACACTGTTGTAGATTTTGGGAAGCCAAGACTTAAACTCGGATTAGCTTAGAAAGCAGACGAGGTATGTAAAGCTTAACCTTTCTTTCTTTTGGCATGTCTTAGTTGTAAGTAGGCTATGCTACGAGCCTCGGGTAACCTCTATTCTTGCGATCCGAGCATGTCTACGATTCTTATTCACTTCTTAATGTTGGCATTTGTAATGTACTAGAATAATGGTCCTTATGTCTTTGGTATGATTGGATTTCAAAGTTTGCATAAAAAGTTTTGTTCCTAAAAGGGTCTACGTCAAAAAAAGGCCGTAACTTTCGTACGTAACCGGATCGCCTATATGCTCGTAGAAGGCTCGTAACGTATAATGACTATACCTTCCATAGGGGCCCGGGGG
>NW_026719141.1:0-11480 GCF_029784015.1 Lycium ferocissimum | reverse complement strand
AAAAATGTTATATTAATGTTATCATTCCTTTTCATATAACGAGGGAGCTGTATAGACAGACACAAAAAGGTATAATCACAAAACAACACATTGGCACAACCCCTAACAAAACAGCCAACCAAATTTGGAACCCCCCCACTTCTGCCCAAAGGCCAGCTTCCCCCGTCACTTTCTCAACTCATACGATTCTCTAACGGTCTAACTAAAAGTAAAGTAACCTACCTCAATCCCGGCGACCACGAACGATAAAACCCAATGCCCCTTTTGCGTAAACCCTAAAAATCAAAATCATCAAAGTACGATTTACATTAGAATCCAATTTTTGGACCCCCCTAATGCTATATTTATATTCAAACCCAAAAAAAATTTTGAAAATGACTCGGGCCCCAGGCAAACCGAAATTTTTTTAAAAATTATTTTTCCCCATAACAAAGGTTCTATTCGAAGATTAGCCACATAAAAATGGACTCTCAAATCATAAATTTCGCTTAAGACTAGGGCTAAAAATTTCCCAAATTCCCCAAAAATCCTAACTTGGGATTAAAAAATCTGCCCCCTTCAAATACCATGAATTCAAAGGGTCCCGTTAATCCAATACACCAAAGGTTAACTAACAAAAAAAACCCATCCAAAAAATTAAAATTTTAAAAAAGAACGATAAGGAAATTTAATCCCCGAAACAAAATAGAAACCCGGTTTTCAATTAGAAAAGAACCCGACGGGAATAACCCTTTGCATTAATTCTACCAATCCCCCCAAATGATTAGTTCTCATTACTTAATCATTACCCCTTAAGTCATTGTGCAATCATTATCGTGAATCTTATGTCCCCCTAAATTTCACTTAATTCAAATGCCCATAATAGTACCGTACCAATTGGTCTCTTGAGACTTAACTCCATTGCCAAATTATGTTTTCCTCTAAACACATGAATATGAAATTTGAAGAAACCAAATGGGAAACGGGACTAACCCTTTACAAATACCCACAACTATTTAGCGTTACACCAAATCGTTACGAAATTTTTCACACATAAGCAAAATTTCCCAAGAACAACAATGTAGAAAACGTACCCTTTTCCCCAAAAATTTGAGTCCACGAAAAGAAAAAAAAAAAACTTTTTCCCGGCCCACTCTCAAAAAAGTGTTTTTTTTCTTTTTTTTTTTTTATCCCCCAAAAAATGAATTATTTTTAAACCCTAAGCTTCTAATAATAGGGCTATAATAATGGGTTAAGCCTCAAACAGCCCAATAATTTCTACAATTTTTAATCACTTAACCATTATAATAAATGTAATCATTCCTTTAAAAACTTTATTTTTAAAAATTGACCTTTTTATGTGAAACTATATTCCATAAATAAACTATTCACACATATTAAATAAATATTTTTCAAGGGAAAAAATCCGCCAATTAAATCACCGTGCCACTAATTCCCGCAATAAGAATACCCCTTTTAAAAATATGAAAAGGGTATTTTAGCAAACGAGTCAAAAGTCTAAAAAAGACCAACCGGGGATTGATTTGGTTTTCAAATATCCCACTAGCTATCAGAAATCATTTCCCGAAAACTCTTTAAAAAGAAAATGGGCTTCAAGATATCTTAATTAAGTCCCTACTTTTAAAACATCTATAATTAACTTTGCTAGATAATTTAATCAATTTATGAAAATTTAGATAATGAAAGGTTGTTCTGGGAGATAATTTTCCAGTGGGATAGGGTAAATAGCTATTACTACTACTAGGTAATAACAAAATTATTTAAAATCATTATATTAAGGAAGAAAGCCCAGTTAGGGGAGCTTCAACTTCTTTCCAACTTTTCTTTGCACCGAAAAAAAAAGTATAATGCATCTCAGTTTTTCAGTATATGAACAACAATTGATGCAGATCAATTTCATAATCCGAGGCTACCAAAAAAAATTTGTTTGAAAGAAAAGTTTAACAATATACTTACTTTAAAATTGCATAGGTCGGGGTCAAAATTGCTAAAAAAAAAAAAAAAAAAAAAATTTAATTAAAAAAATTATAACGAAGCATAAAGTCAAGTTCTTGAGTATTGATATTCTAGCCCCGAGGATTAGCAAAGCAATCAACCCATAAAAAAAAGAAATTTAAACAAAAAAAAAAGAGTTTGAAGAGCATCAACAAATAACTAAGGGAGAATATATATATATATATATATATATATATATATATATATATATATATATATATATATACTGAAGTGATTGAGCATTGATATATTTCCTTCCTAAAATAAACCCCAAAAACAACTCAAGTGATTGAGCATTGATATATTCCTTCTAAAATCAACCCAAAACAAGAAATTAGCCAAGAAAAAACATCAATACTATAATTGAACAGAAAAGATAATACACTTAAATTCTGGAATGTTCATATATGTTAGCTTTAAGAATATTTATTCTATATGTTTAAGATGACAATTTTACGTGTTATGTGTAGGAAATTCAAAAGGAAGATGATAAAGCAATGGATCCTCGACATCAAAGGAGGCGAGCCAACTATAAAGAACTATTTGACCGTTGCCTATTTAAGTAAAAGGGCAGCCAGGATCTTCCTACGGAAGGAAGACCAATCAAGCGATCGAAGTAAATCAAGCAATCTACACAAGGAAAGCATACAAATCAATTCGATACCAGTACATGGCAACTCATCGAGTCTTCGATGTTCGGCAAAAATGCATATATTTCACATTGTTCCCCACATTTTAATACTTTTAATTGTTTTTTGGTATTAATTATAATGAGTTGTGCTAATATTATATTTTTATCATAGGGAAAAAAGTGGTGAGAAATAAAAAGATTTTGAGAACACCGAATGAAAAGTGGGAAGTTGTAAATTTTGGAGGAAGTGGTGGAATTGAAATTACAAAACCAAAAAAGCATAGGAGACAAGGAAATGGGACTAATGATTACCTAATGATTGTTTAATCATTTGGGGAAAACATGCAAAAGAAGGAAAGAAAGAATTAAAGAAGCAAAGAGAAAGGAAAAGAAAACGTTTGTTGCCATTCTTTGGACGCATCCGAATTTGTTTCGAAAAAAAAGTTTCCTAACTGTTTTGGATTGGTTATTTTATTTGGGATTTTTTTCACAAAATTTTAAAAAACCCTTTCTTGCTTTTTTGAAAACGTTTGGGGGTGGGATTCCTCGTTTTTTCTTTCTTTTATTTGAACCTTTTTGTAATTTCTTGGTGAAAATTGAGATTAAACTCTTTTTGGCTTTTTTAATCGACATTTTTTTTAATAAGAAGTTATTTTTTTTTTATTATTTTTTCTTAACGTTTTCAAGGGAGTAACCCTGGACTCCCCATTTCTTTTTTTGAACTAAAAAGAGGAAGAACGGGATTGGATAGAATAATTAAAAAATTTGGGGCGTTAACCCCCAAATAAATTGCCCAAATAGGCGATACCCTTGTAGCCGGGGTGCAATCCCCTAATTTTTTGGATATTCAATTGGGTAGTCGTTAATTTGGGAGGTTAATTTGGTCTTATCGGGGCTAATTAACAAAATTTAAATATCGTTGGAAATATTTTGAATGTTAGGAAAGTATTTTCCTTTTTTCTTCTTTGTGGTTCTTCTTGTTTAGAGATTTAATATTTGTTTTTATCAAAACCATATCTAAAAACCCCCATTGATGCGTCCTTTTGGGGTTTTTTAATGTTTAAAACCCTTAAATAGTTATTGGGATTAATCTTCCCCCCTTTATTATATTGGGTCCCGTTTCTTAAAAGTACATAAATTTTGGTCAAAATTTTAAATTTACAACACCCGGGACTGAAATACTTAGTTTTTTAATTCCAAAAACATCCCACCCAACAAGATGTTCTCAAATGGGTCCAAATTAATGGGGCAGTTCTTCAACCTGCAAAACTAAAAAATGTTTAGATACGGGTTAATCAATGGACTTTTACTGCTTGTATCATTTAACAAAAACAATTCTCAACTACCCTAAAAATAAAATTCATCACCCTGCAATTTTAACAGTTCCTTTATGATTTAATCCTTCCCTTGCATTTTTTATTAAAATAACTGATGATTCTAAATCAAACTTGTAATCACCAACTTAATTTTAGCCCATAATTGCCTCAGACCCAAGCACAAAAACCAAAGGATTAAAACCCAAACAAAAAAAATCCCCAAATTTTCATTGAAAACCCATTTATGTTTTTCAAAAATTTTTAAAAAAAAAACAAAAAAAATGAAAAAGGGAAAAGAAAAAGCCATTTTCTAAAGGTTTAAAAAAAAAAAAAAAAAAAAAATAAAAAATTTTTGTTTTGCGGGGTTGAAAGTTAATAACCGTAAAAAGAAAATTTATTTTAACAATTTTTGGGGGGGGTTTAAACCCCTTTTTGGTAAAAGGAAAGAGGAGAAGAAGATCGACCTTGCCTTGGGAAGAAGCCCTTTGCCTTGAAGAAGCCTTCACCCCGGAAAAAGCTGAAGAAACCCTTTTTCTTCAGAAAAGTTAGAAGCCATTGTGTTTATAATATTTTTATACTAGACCATTTTAGGATTTACTTTTTAAATTTAAAAAAAAAAAAAACTTTGGGGGGTCAAGAAAAATTAAAGGGGAAAAATATTTAAAAAAACCTTGTCGTGCTATTTTTTTAACAAATTGCCACAGGGAATTTTTAACGCTTTTTCAATTTTTTAAAATATAATAAGAAAAAATTTTTGAAAGCAACGGTTTAATTTTTAAATTTTTTATAGGCCAGGGGCATTAAAGGGGAAAATTCCTTTATTGAATTTTAAAATCTTTCCAAAAAAAAGTTCTACAGGGTTTTTAAAATGTCCTCCTAATTAAATTCAAAAAAAAAACTCTCAATGTTTATTATCCCAAAAGCCCTATGTACAGAAAAAATTTTTTAAAATTTTTTTTGAGATTCAAATGTTTTTTTTAAATTCCTTTATTACTAGATTCATTTGTCTATAATCACTAAAAGTGGTAAATCCCGAGGATCCTATAACTATTTATGGAGACATGTTAGAAATATTTTCTATATATTTCTCCCTCAAATTTTCTCTGGAATATTTTGAAGAGGGTAAAGAACTATAATTTATTGATTTCATGACTTCTTGGGGTAAGTAAAATAATTAATGAAGGATCATAATGTATGTCCCATTAAATGTGCTCCCTTTCTTAAAATATTTTGAAAGAGGATAAAAACTATAATTTATTGATTTCATGACTTCTTGCGGAAGTAAAATAATTAATGAAGGATCATAATGTCTGTCCCATTAAATGTGCTCCATTTCTTAAAATATTTTGAAAGAGGATAAAGAACTATAATTTATTGATTTCATGACTTCTTGCGGCTAAGTAAAATAATTAATGAAGGATCATAATGTATGTCCCATTAAATGTGCTCCATTTCTTAAAATATTTTGAAAGAGGATAAAGAACTATAATTTATTGATTTCATGATTTCTTGCGGCTAAGTAAAATAATTAATGAAGGATCATAATGTTGTCCCATTAAATGTGCTCCATTTTTTTAAAATGAATGCTAAAGCATGTGAAAAATTAAAAGAAATATAGTAATAATTACGGTCATTACCATTACGGTGGAAGTAGACAAGGCAAGAGGACGGAATAATTATCGTCATTATGATAGATATAAACAAGAGAATATATAGGGTTCTCAAAATATTATCCTTGAAAAAATAAAGCTAATAAATTCATCATATGGTTTGTAGCACCTCTAGATGATGATAAGCTTTCCCAATATACAAGCTCATTCCGAAAGCTAATTGGCAATACACTAAAAATGTTATGAATAAGGACGTCTCATGCAAGGTTGGGTAAATATCTAACTCACTCCAAATGGGGTGAGGATGTACAATGATATATCCATATGATATCAAGGGGTGGGAAATTTTTTTTGAGAATGAACATTCCCCTGGACTATGAACTCTTCAGAATGATATCTACGTCGATACATTGCTGATCATTTTTAAAGGAATAAACGGTATTCATGATAGCAAGATATGATATATCATAGGATATTATGAGGATTGATGAGTGTATTTTTAAGAAAAGAACCTTAAGAAATTCTTTAATGTATGATATATATGTAAATTCATAGGACGGGATTTTTTTGAAATGATACCTTACGATACCCACGTATATGATATATACCTTATGGTTTTCGTAGTATACTACAATGATATATAAACTTTACAATATATACTTCAAATGTACTGTAGCTATATTCATCGATGATGCGGACACAACTTAAGTTTTCTTAGTTCCGAATAGAAGCAACTGTTGAGTAAAAATTCTAAGTACTTTTAAATAATTAATATATTATTGTTAAATAGCTTAGATATATTTATTATTATAAAAATATAATGCAACAAAATGTGCAATAGTAATATACTGCAATAATCTACAACACGAAATATATCCTACAACAACATACAATTTTCCAATAGTATATTGTAACAGTATATAACTTTGCAATAATATACCACAACACATAATTTTATAATAGTATACTATAACGGGATATTACTTTGCAATAGTATATTGCAACAAGATACTTCAATGCAATGATATATTATTTTGATATCATATCTAGAATAAGTTATTTTCCGACAATTGATATAGAATAAATAAAAATTAATAAAAAGATTATATTTTCTTAATCAAACAAGACTACATAAATTGGAACCGAGAAAGTATCAATAATTTTTATTTTAAGTGTTTTCAACTGATTCGAAGTTTCAAAACATCTTATTCTCAAATAAATAGACATTTTTGTACATCTTTGATCAGTTTGTCCTCCTCTTATACTAACCCATTGCAATTAATGAAAAATGTAATATCCAGCTAAACCTCAATAACAATAATGATAATAATCACGCCTCAATCCTAAACTAGTTGGAATTAGTTATACGAATTTTCAATTTTATGAAGGGCAAGTTACATGTTTGACCGATGGTCCAAAATGATCATATCGCTAGCCAACTATAAAAAATTATATTATTATATATTAAAAATGTATATTTTTTGTATAAAATACTTTTATATACAAAAAATATACATTTACGGGCTATTATTTTAATGGACGGCTATTTATATCAATTTCTCGCTTATTATAAATATCTTGTTCGGGTCCATAATATACTTTATACTTAAAGATTATCCTACATAGGTTATAACCAAGAACCTAAGTTAATCAGGGGCGAGCCCCCCACTTAACCGCCCATAATCGGCCCGACCTCAAACCGGAAGGTGGTGGGTGACGTGGAAAAATTAAAGGGGGGCCCCGGACATCCCACGGGGTGCAGCCCTACAACAGCGGCTACGGCCACGGTACCGGCCCCCAACCCACTTAATTATTTTAAAAAAAAAAAAAAAACATAAATAGGCATTTTTGAAAAATGATCACATATATATGCCCTTAATTAATGCATATCAAATATTTACTTCATAACATTTCTAGTATACAGAATCAATCCTATAGATTCATGCTTTCCATTTTCTTGCCTATTTTTAGGGATAGTTCTAAAATTTTGGAAGTTAATTAAATAAGTCACTCAAATTAGTTATTTTAGGGGAGATGATTCCAACTTTAACGGTTAAACTCCCTTTATTCTCTTAATTACTATGCACTAAAACTTAATAGTATTCAATTAAACATTATATATACCGACAATTTTTTAGAGGTATTCTATTTACTAATGTATAACAATATACGTGGTATAATTTAATTATATTATATTTTATTGAGCTATAACATTATGTATACATAGTATAATTCATTTTTAGAGGCCCTGATGTACTTTATACATAGTATAATTTAACATAGATTACAATGATATAATGATATATATACCTTGTATAATATTATTTTTTAGAAATATATATATATTGATTTAACCTTTTCTGACCTTTTGATTAGAAAATATTTTTCAATTAAAAAATACCAGTATATATGTGATTGAGATATTATCAAAAACGACTTGTATATCTTGTTTGGATATTTATGACTTTGTGTATGTCTTGTATATGTTATTTGTATATTTGTGTATATCTTGTATATGTTGATTGTGTATTCCTATATATCTCGTATATGCCGAATAAAACATTCCCAACGGCTATCTAAGCAAGAATAGGTGTTGGGCAATGGCCAAACCCCAAAATGACTTCTTCTTTTTTAAAATTTTAATTCATTTAATTATGTTGTCAAATATTATAAAAAGTCGAGAGTGATGCAAGACTACATCGATAATTTAAAATAAAATTTCAAACTTAAATTGATAACATTGCAAATTCCAAACATACAAACTTGAACGACTATACTTCAAAATCAAATCAAAACAAACAAACTAACATTGCAAAATGAAAACATACAAACTTGAAATTTGAAACTTCAAATTTGAAACTTGAAAGTTGAAAGTTGAGTCTTGAAACTTGAACCTTGAAAGCTCAAAATTCAAATTCTAACGAAGAGTTGCATATGCATTTGGGTGTTTCTAACCCAAGTGATGGGCAAAAGTATCGACCGGTCCATATCTAAGTTTGGACCTATGGTTCATAGTTCGTAGACAAATTCTACATCGAATCGTATCTTCTTCTAATTTATCATAATACCTCCACACCGATGCACTCCAAGAGCTATGGAGGAGGATTGTCATTATTCATTAAATTTAAATTTTGAAATTTGAACTTGGAAGTTGGAAGAGAGATTGGATGAAGTAGGAAATTAGGGATAGAGAGAGAGTAGGAATCGCGAGATAATTATGAGAATGAATAGTATTTATAGATTGAAAATAGGGCCAAAGAATAATTTAAGGAACTTGATGGTTAAAATAAAGTTGGTAACAACTAGATTTTAAAGTATCAAACTTAATAAATTTTAGTATTAGAATTTTTTTTTTTAAAATAATTAAACCCGACCCGCAACTTAAACCGCTGCTGTACTCCTACCGGGTAAGGAAATTTGGGACACCCTTTTCCTACTCCTCAAACCCGGCCGCAACCCGCCCATTAACATATGGCCCGGCGCGGATCCGGCCCCATGTGACCGTAATTTTATGGCCTAGCCCGCCCAATTGATTAGTCTGTTGAACCTCATACATTGCATATACCGAAAGATTATTCAACGAAATGGCCATAATACTCAACCGAAGATCCGCAAAATCTTACTCACGTCATGGTCTAGCTAAGATGCCGATTTTATTGTCCGAAAAATAAATGATGGCCATACCTCTTAACCAAGGCTAACCAATTCATTTTGATATTTCTTGAACCAAAAGACAAGATCGTTCACCGAAGTTGGGCTTTTCTTAACAAGAAGACCAATTATTTATGCTCCGTTTTTGCAAGGTCGATGGAAATATCCCACGGTGTCTTTAGTTAAACTAAACCGTGGAGGAACTAGAGCAAAACCTATTGGTTCAGGAAAACTCAATATACATCTTTAGGTATCGATATTACCTCTTTTTTTTCCTCCTTTCAAATAATGAAATGATTAAGTTTTCTATTTGGAATTGAGTTAGGTCTAATTCCTATTATTTGCGTTTTGGATGATTAGTGAATCGCATAATTACAATATGTATGTATGTATTACGCCTCTTATGTAATTATGCATACATACCACGTACTTCAATTGTACAAAGTAGGAAAACATTTGAATGAATGAATGAATTGAGGATTGTAATAATGAATGCGTGTTGTATGGATTTACTAAATTGGTGAGTGTACGTTGGAGAATACATTGGGATTAAGGATAGGTTCAGTTAAGTTTGATGCCTAAGTTAATTTATGGTTTCTCCTACGAAACACGTGTACTGACTTAAATGTGAATTTGTGTTCGTGAGGTGGCAAGCGGTAAAAAATTTCAACCATGGTTTGCGTATGAAAATGCTTATGAATGATATTTGACATCTTATAATTATTGTTTCAATGTTTTGAGAATACGAATTATTTCATTAAAGTTGTATATCATGACAAGATTTTCACCATTGTTTGCATATGAAAATGCTCAAGAATGATAGGACTCCTTTCCAGTATACTTTCGAGAAGCTCTAGTTTATGTTTGTGGTGGTAATTTATTTTCTCTCTCTTTGTTTCAAATTATGTGGCATGGTTGGAATTTCGAGATTCAAACTTCTAGATTTTGACCGTGAATTCGGACATAAAAGCTTTAACTTTTTTTTGAAATAAAATTTATATATTTGGACAAAATCTTAAAAAATATGATAAATCACAACAATTAAAAACTTAAAATATTTAAAAACATATAATAAAATCAAAAGAAAATTTAATTGTCAAATTAGAAAGGTGACACATCAATTAGTACGGAAGAAGTATTTACTTGTATAGCCGGGCCAAGTCTCATGTGGTTAACTTTTTAATTTATGTCTTAAGAGGCTCCATACGCCTACGAGCCTAATTGAGGACATATTCTCATTTATGCTTTATAGTTTAGAGATGTTTCCATTTATGCATGGATAAATTGGGATATGATTATATAAAGGGTCGGCGTGGGTTTATATCATTGGATGACGATCACATGGTCAATGTGTTAGAGCGTGACAGTATTTACTCATGTTGTACTTAGGGGTGTAGCCACTTTAGCGAAGGGATTCATTTGAATCCGTTTCATCGAAAAAATTATATTCAAGCGTGTAGCTACTTTAGTGAAGGAATTTACTTAATTTTTGTGCTGAACAAATGAGTAAAACTAAAATATTTTGTACATATATAAATTGTTGAATTTCCTTTATGTAATTCATATTTTAAGTGTGACATTTTCTTCATTTTTCTGATTTTTTATTTAATTAATTGTACTGTTATACTTTATTTCTTGTTGACTAAAACAAATCCAACATTGAAACTTCTAGCAGAAAAAGAGAGTAGTTTACTCCCTAAATTAAGCCTGGCAACCGGGTATCCCGCTTAATGGGTTAAACCTAAGAATCGACCAAGAAACCGAATCGTGGAACCGCTACTAACCGCTTATAACCTACCACTGGTTTTGATTTTTGGGACCGAACCGGTTAAACCGAACCGACGGTTAAACCGGTCCCAAAAAAAAAAAATAATTTTTTTTTAAATGTAGCGATCAGAATAATTGGATGCTTAACGGGCCATTTGCATAAATGGTCGTTGGCAACGGTTCCAAACTCCCCTTTTGGCCCCCAACCCCCCAAACTTTTTTTTTAACACTTTAACCCATCCCCCACCCCTATATAAACCCTCTCCATTTCCATTTTAATCCACACCAATTCACTCTTCTTCTATCAATTTCTCTCAATTATAGTTACTTTGTAACAATTAGCCACTTTAAATTTCTCTCAATTAAATATTATAAAGTTTTATTCTAGTTTCAATTATTAATTTTGCAATTATAATATTGTTTGAGTTGGTGATTTTGCAACAATTCAAGTAGCTTTGGTGGATTTGAATTCTAGTTGCCTTACTTTGTTGGAAATTAGCCCAATTTGGT
>NW_026719140.1:0-12316 GCF_029784015.1 Lycium ferocissimum | reverse complement strand
TGTTGGCCCCGTGCGTCTTTGTTGGTATTTTCTCGTGTGTGTTAATTCTTCTTGTTAGTAAGAAAACAGAAAACTCGCCCAAATTTTTCTAAATATTTGAGTTACTATTTTTGACTTTTGGTACGTACGGGTGCCCGCCGGGCGCTAGTCACGGCCTACGGGGATTTTGTACGTCGGAATATTTTAAGTTAGTTGTGACAAGTTAAAGACAAGGCTATCTTTCGACTTTGTTGTAAGGCATAAGTCGCTTATGATTTCATTGGATGGAGATATTAAGGAAAATTTGGGGTAAGAGTGAAATTATGGAAACTAATCTTTCATGAAACATGGGGCCAAAAGTGAAGTTTTGGAAACTTGAAATTCAAAAAAAAAAAAAAAAAAAGAGGTGGCCGGCCACATGGAAATGTGGGCCATAGCCACATGTATTAATTATATATGTATGTATAAGATGACTAACTTAGTCATCTTCATCATTTGTTGTCTAGAAATTTCAAGAAATATGAAGAAAAAGAAGAAGGAGAGAACGGCCAAGGGTCTGGCCGAAAACTCCGCCCTATGAAGTTGGTCATGAAAAATTATTTTCTTCAAGCTTTCCTACTAATTGGAAGGCCCTCGTTAACATGGAGTAGTTGGTAGAGCAAGCAAAACGCTCGTTTTGCGGAATATAGTTCTAGCCGAGTGAAGAACAAGTGAGGTAGGTAAGGTTCAATCTTATTTTACATGTGTTATATATGATATGCGCATGTTGTAGTGCATGGAAATGGATAAAAATCATGAAGGGTGTGTGTCGCAAGTTGTGGTCGTGAGTCTATGTTGTTGGAGTAAGCATGATGAACAAATTCTATTTAGTGTAATTTGATTGTTGTGTATGTTGTGGAGTGTGGAAATGAATGAAATTCATGTGATTATGGTGTGATATGTTGTGGCCGAATACATGTAGTGTGGTGTAAAAGTGTAGAACTAATTTTATGTAGTGTTTTGGTTGTTGTTTGTTGTGGATTATGTGATGAAAATGAAGGTTTGATCACTCAAATGGAAGTCGTAATGGTTGTGGGCTGATTTAGAATGTAATGTGGTTCTAGTATGCTTTCTTGAATTTATGAAAATAATGTTGTGAATGTATGGATTATTGGTGTCATTGATGAATTTGGAAGAAAGAAATGTATTGTCGTCGTCCCTATGGAAATTGGTGATTACGGGTTCCATGGCATATTGTTTGGAATGTTCTTAAATCTTGTTTGAAAGGTTGTGGATTGGTAATCGAATATGTGAGCGTTGGTGTTGAATTGATCGTATGTAGTTTATTTGAATATAATTGAAATGTTGTCGAATTGTGTAGAAAGGAATTATTAACGTTAGAATGCGTTTTGAATCACTTATGGACATTGTTAGTATGGTTGTTGGTTTGGTTGTTGTTGATTTGGCCGAGTTGAATTCTCGGGGTTGTGAATATATAGGGGAAGTGCTTTGCCCAAATTTACGCGAGAAAAAGTAATGGCTTGGAATTGGATTCTTCGATGTTTATGACTAACATTTGATATCTATTAACGTTGTGTAGACCTTGGAGAGTCGAGACTTGAGTTCGGAATAACTTAGGAAGCGGCTAAGGTATGTAAAGCTCAACCTTTCTTTCTTTGGCATGTCTTAGTGAAAAGTAAGTTATGACACGTACCCGAGGTAATTCTACTCTTGCGATCCGAGCATGTTTATGATCCTTATTTGTTTATTGATATTCATATTCTTAATGTAGTCAAATTATGGTCTTTATGTTTTTGTATGAATGGATTTCAAAGATTGCATAAAGGTTTGTTTTCAAAAAGAGTTTGTTTCATAAATGATTCCGAAACTACGAACGTCCGTAACTTTCGCAGAAAGGCTCGGATCGTTTCGATTTGTTTGTAGAAAGTTCTAAAGTGAATAATGTTCGTAACTTTCCGAGGCGGACTCGGATTGGTTTGGAATATGACTATGACCCCTATGGAATTGTTAATACGTTTATGGTATATGCTATGTTTCCGAATAACGTTCGAAAGATATTTGATATAACCATTGTCCGATTTTCAAATGACATTCCGTTTAGACTACTTCATTGAGTCTATGATGATTTTATGTGCATATGGTTTCTCACTACTCTGCTCGTGCAAGCTCAATATGTCTTTCACCGAGTCCCGGGCCGGGTACGCATTCGTGCAACTTCTCTGCATTGTTCACCGAGTCCCTCACTAGAGGGCCGGGTACGCTATATATATATATATATATATATATATATATATATATGATGATATGATGATGTGATGAGATGGGGATGGCGGCCAGGATGGCATACCGAGTCCCTTGCTAGCGGGGCCGGGACACGCTATTCACCGAGTCCCTCACTAGAGGGCCGGGTACGGTATGTATATATATGTATATCTGCATGCATACATGATTATGATATGATTTTACTCACCGAGTCCCTCACTAGAGGGCCGGGTACGGTATATATGTACGATGATATGATGATACGATTATGATATGAATTTATTTACCGATATATGTATATGCATGACAAATATTTCAAAAGGACAAGTCTTGTGATTTTCTGGTCATTATACTTGTTTCTGTAGTTCTTATTTCGGTTATGATTCTGTTCCTCGGTATTCTATGCTTTACATACTCAGTACATATTCCGTACTGACCCCCTTTCTTCGGGGGCTGCGTTTCATGCCGCGCAGGTACACCCAGATGAGCTGAGGATATTATTAGAAGATGTTCCAGCGGGATTGGCGAGCTCCAGTTCCTTCGGAGTGCCGCCGAGTCAAAGCATTATGTTACGGTTTGGTCCATGTTAGAGACTTTGCGAACGGCGTCGTGGGTATAAGATGTCGGTTATGTAAGCGGCTATGTAAGCCGATGTGTTATTATGCGTTGTATTATAAATTCTATATGTTGCTATATGTTACGATTTTCCTTGATTCGAGAAAGATAAAAAGCATATTATTCTTCCAAAAACTTTCACTATGTACTTGTGTCATGATTTGAGAGCCAGCGTAATTATGAGTATTATGTGAGTCAGCGGGTTCGCTCGGCCCTAAATAAGGGTCGGGTGCCCATCACGCCCTAACAGAAAATAGGGTGTGACAAATTGGTATCAGAGCGGTTCGTCCTAGGGGTTGTCTGCAAAGTCGTGTCCGGTAGAGTCCTATTTATGGTGTGAAGCGCGCCACATTTATAAACAGGAGGCTACGGGGCATCTAGGGTGGTTGCTCTTCTTTGACATCTTAGATCGTGCCGTAGAGCCAAGTTATAGGAAATGAGATTCCTGACACTGACCCTTGACTTCAGCAGAGAAATGGCATCGACGGAAGAAAGCGACTAGCGACATTGGAAGTTACAAAGTACGCAGGTAAGCAACGATATGAAATATATATGACGGGTAAGATATTGAAGTACGATCGAAATACAAGTTGAAGATTAAGAGGGAAAGTAAACAAGAAAGTGTGATAGGTGCCGATTGAGTTGGGCATACAAGCTATGTTCATTATTTTTTTGTACTGTCGATGATGTTGGGAGCCCTGTGAGGCTGTGATATGATATGATATGTGTATATATATGTTGGCCCTGTGAGGCATTGTTGGTATTTCCTGTGTACAGGTTTTGAGATAGTAACAGTTACAGAGGAAACTCTGCCGAAATTTTCCCAGAAATAAAGCAAGAATGAGGTATAGGTTTGTAATATGTCTTGGAAGGTCGTGCCAATAGTAATGAAAAAAAAAACTGACTAAGTTACAAGTACGGCCGACACCGAGAAAGAAGCTAATTGTTGAATTGGGGATAATAATAATTATAAGGTTGATGTTGATATGGTACAGAGAAATTGAAAAGGGCTTATGACACTAAGAGATGATTTAGAGAAGACTGACAAACCTTGATAAAGAGTTATTTAAGGTACCGATTGAATTGCTAATCAGAGACGAATTATGACGAGCTTACAGTAAAAGAGGTAATAGTATGATTAAGACAAGAATACAGGAGAAAAGAACTGTGACGGGTATGAATGTATAGATAAGATAGCCTGTGGAACGATAAGGATAAAGTTGACCAGAAAGGGTAAAGGATTAAGAAGCGTTATATTGTCGAATTGATTACGAACAGGATGGAACATGAATATAAGAAGGACTGTTATGGGAATAAGTAAAGCCTAGTGAGAAAGCGGCTAAAGCTATGACGTAGTCTATGTAGCTAGAATACAAAGGTAAGTGTGAAACAGAAAGACAAGCTATGGAACGAATAAGAAAGGCTTCTTGGTCCTGTAGGGAAAGTTTGGAATACGGGTTACATAATAGCGAAAATGATAGCGAGTACGAGAAAAGATAGGGTAATCGGAAAAAGGGAATAAGAAGGGAGCTAGACAACAGTGTAGTAATAGGCCATGATATGTGTAGTCAAGGACACGAGTACTAAAGGTGATGGGACTATGAAAGACACAGTTATAGGAGGGATGAGGAATGAGGTAAAAATGAGGGCAGAAATTCAAGGACCGCCAACCGAGTATCTGTAAGTAACGGTGATCGAGGTGTATTCCTCGCCATTGAGATCTGAAAGTCTAAGACGGAAAAGTAGTCATGTCTAGAGGTGAAACGTGAATGTTGAGGATTAAAGGGAGTTGAAATGGAAATTGTGAAGTCAGGAGACTAAGAAACCCTTCTAATTCGGAGGGAAACGTGTCATGAGGACGTTTCGAAATCCGTTAGGACTTCGACTTACTCTAAAATACGTGACAAAGGTGATGCGGTAGGGTGGATGCAGTTATACGAGCGTTAAAGTGTCGTATTCCGCCAGAGTTCTAAAGTTAAGCGTGCTGAAGCGAGAGAAATTCTGGGATGGGTGACCCCCCTGGGAAGTTTCTGAAAATTCTACAAATTCAGACGCAAGAAGTAAATGAGGAGTTAGAGTGACTTAAGGATAAATTAAGAGTCTGAGGAGTGGACTGAAACCCTAAAAGGTCGCGCAGAACGGAGCGAATTAGACCGATAAAGAAGAAGAAAGTGCATCACAGTTCTAAGATTAGGGTGAGTCGGAATAGTGTATGGAGATATCTTGTAAGCAAGATAGTAGGGACTATATGTATACATAGGTACGCACAGGATATCCTATACATGGTTAGATCAGCGGATATATGTATTCCGGTAATCAACGTGGCGGTATATGGAAGGCATTAATCGGACAGAGTGACGAGGTTCAAGTGGAAAAATATATAAAGAGTGCAAATGTTACAAGGCAAGCTGATGTTATTTTTACTCCAAGATAAGCTTAGAAAGTGTTAATACAACGGTATTTGGAAAGGAAAGAAAGTGAGTAAATGAACGGCAAGGGGATTAAAATGTCGGGATGAAAGTACCGCTTAATTGAGATTGGAAATACGGATTTAGGGCACAGTAGAATTGGGCGATAGTATAAGTACACCCCTAAAGGGGGGAAGCGAGGGAGAGATACAAGTGTAAGACGAAGACAATCGACGCTACAATGCCCTGAATACGAATGCTTGGGCCGCAGGTGAAGCTCTTTGCTGAGACAAGTTAGGGAGATCGAAAGGCCAGTAGTAAAGGGATAGAAGTCAGGGTAATAATCGAAATGGCGCTGAGAATTAATTGTAAGTATCCGGGATAACGTGATATTAGGAAATGGAGACTTAAAGAGAGGATACGACAAAGGAAAGTAACGAGTAGCTTACGGAGACATTGTGAAAGGTGGAACGGCTATACGGGATCAAAAAGTAAAATGTAGGCAATAGAGTGGTTGCTAGCAGTAGAAAATTTCCTATGGTAGAAAGTAAGAAAAGCGGGGAAAAGAAGTATGATAAGGTAGACTCCTAGCAAATGCGAGCACGGGAGTGAGATCTGGAATAGTACGAATCAGGAAAAGGAACGATCGTGACTAAGATTAAATATGCAGGTCGTGCAAGGGCAGTCATGTTACCTATGAATATTATACACTGGAGGTGAGACCAAGTGAATGCTTAACGAGAAAAGTTTAGGGTCGGTAACAACAATGCGGGGATAATACTTTAGGTGCATTAAGGAAAGATGTTAGGATGGTTGGAGACAAATTACCGAGGTGGAACTAGTACTGAGAACGAACAGGACATGCTTATGGTTGAACCAAAAATGTATTCCGACGTTGGTGGTAGGAGAAGAGAGGCAAAGATAAAGTGAAACATAGGGATTAGTGAAGCTACGCTGAGGCGATTCTTAGAATAATTTGACCCCCTTCGTACATTCGGGTAAAGATTGCAACATCACGTGTGACAGGAAAGTTGAGAGCAAGATCTGAGCAAAGGGACGATAGAAAAGTTCGGATTAAAGATAAGGTAATGACATAAGACAATGTGCTAAAAATGTAACAAGATGAGTAAAGAAAGATTGTAAGACGATTTAAGCAAGTGATCAGAACTAGTTGGCCACAAAAAGGAGGGTAAATTTATACGCCAACCTCTTTCAGAATTGTATCAGCCGATAATGGTTAAAGTAGGGAACGGCTATTAGTAGCTCAGAAACGACAGAAATCATATGACGACAGTCGGTATCGACACTTAGAATTCCAGACTGGCGAATGGGTATGCTTGAAGATATCATCCGTGAAGAACGTGATCAGATTCGACAAGAAGAAAGAGCTTAACTCGAGGTGCGCCGAATCTTATTACACTAATTGTAAGGCAAGCAGGTAGCGTGCTAAAGATGTAGCTTCCGTTAAGGCACTGTGGCGTAATAATAACAGAAAGGAAATGGAAGAGAAATATGATTGGTAAATGGGATTACATGTTATGGTAGTAAAGGAAACCCCCCCCCCCTCGAGATCCTTAAGACCCTATACGACTAGTTGAACATTCGAGGACGAATGTTCTAAAGGGGGGGATGTTATATCTCGCATTTTGTACGTCGGAATATTTTAAGTTAGTTGTGACAAGTTAAAGACAAGGCTATCTTTCGACTTTGTTGTAAGGCATAAGTCGCTTATGATTTCATTGGATGGAGATATTAAGGAAAATTTGGGGTAAGTGTGAAATTATGGAAACTAATCTTTCATGAAACATGGGGCCAAAAGTGAAGTTTTGGAAACTTGAAATTCAAAAAAAAAAAAAAAAGAGTGGTGGCCGGCCACATGGAAATGTGGTCCATGGCCACATGTATTAATTATATATGTATGTATAAGATGACTAACTTAGTCATCTTCATCATTTGTTGTCTAGAAATTTCAAGAAATATGAAGAAAAAAAGAAGAAGGAGAGAACGGCCAAGAGGGCTGGCCGAAAACTGCCCTATGAAGTTGGTCATGAAAAATTATTTTCTTCAAGCTTTCCTACTAATTGAAAGGCCCTCGTTAACATGGAGTAGTTGGTAGAGCAAGCAAAGCGCTCGTTTTTGCGGAATATAGTTCTAGCCGAGTGAAGAACAAGTGAGGTAGGTAAGGTTCAATCTTATTTTGCATGTGTTATATATGATATGTGCATGTTGTAGTGCATGGAAATGGATAAAAATCATGAAGGGTGTGTGTTGCAAGTTGTGGCCGTGAGTCTATGTTGTTGGAGTAAGCATGATGAACAAATTCTATTTAGTGTAATTTGATTGTTGTGTATGTTGTGGAGTGTGGAAATGAATGAAATTCATGTGATTATGGTGTGATATGTTGTGGCCGAATACATGTAGTGTGGTGTAAAAGTGTAGAACTAATTTTATGTAGTGTTTTGGTTGTTGTTTGTTGTGGATTATGTGATGAAAATGAAGGTTTGATCACTCAAATGGAAGTCGTAATGGAGTTAGCTAGTTAACTATAGACACCGGAGTTATTGTCGAAAGGATGCAAGATCATTGGTGCTCGTTTTGCAATACAAGAGTCCGAGTTCGTGTAATAGGTTATGGAAGGACGGGAAAACAAGTGAACTAAGGAGATTAGGCTTCCGAGGCTTTAAAGGAGAGTTAAAGGCAAGGCCATTTTCCGGTTTTGATTTAATGCGCAAGTCACTTCTAAATGTTATTGGCATGGGATATTAAGGGCAAACTTGGAATTCGGAAATTATTATTAGTTCATGGAAATTATTATTAGCTCATGACTTTTTTGAGAAGCCAAGTGGCCGTGGGTCCCACCACAGTTGGCCAATTATCTTAAGCCGGAAGATGTGCATGTGGTCATCTTATATTGTAAGGATTAAATGTACATGTAGACAAGATGACTAGGCAAGCAAGAAAATTGGTCATCTTTTATCACTTAAGAAAAATTCTAGAAACTTGGAGAAGTGAAAAAAAAAAAAAAAGAGAAAAAAATTGCACAATGTGCATGCATATATATATATATATATATATATATATATATATATATATATATATATGTGTGTGTGTGTGTGTGTGTGTGTGTGTGTGTGTGTGTGTGTGTGATGAATAATACAAGGCAAGTCATCATATTCTTCCCCTTAGAAAAATTTAGAAGCTTGGAGAAAAAGGGAGAAAAGCCATTCGGCCAAGGGAGGAGCCGAGCAAGGGCAAGAAAAAGTGATAAAAAAAAAAATTCTCTCTAGCAATTCCACTCCGTAGAAGGTGCATGACAACGTAGTGGAGTCGTTGGAGTAGTAAGAACAAGCGTCGATTCAAGGTGCAAATCATAGCCAATTTGAAGAACTAAGTGAAAGAGGTATGGTTCAATCCTATTTTTCATATGTTATGCATGGTTCGTGTATGTTGTGGAGTGTGGAAACGAACGAAATCCATGAAATTGTGGTGTTGTTGTGGTGGCCGGTGGTAGGTTGCCTTGGCCGTGTGTATGCCATGTGTGTAAGAATGATGAATTCATTTTACTTAGTCTTGTAGTTGTGTTTGTTGTAGATTCTATGATGAAAATGAATGTTTGATGACTCATGTTGACGTTGCAATTGTTGTGGGCTGTTTTGGAAAGTAATATGATGTTAATATAGGTTCTTGTGTTCATAAGAATGATGATTGTTAGCATGCGGATTATTGGTGTAGTTCATGAATCGGCATAACAAGTAAATGGTTGAATAGTGAATTGACTAGTTATGGAAATTGAAAAACAGCGTAATGCGGGCTGTTTTATGGAATACTTTGATATGGGAAATGATATTATTGATGTTGGTATTGTTGTTGTTGTTGTTGGTTAATGAATTGAGAATTCGGGCTAGGCACCTAAACAGGGGAGATGCTGCCCGATTTTCGATAGAACATAAAATAGTTTAACTTGGAACTTGAGATAAGTATGTGATACGGAGACTATCATTAGTGTGAATCCTCTCGAATGTAGATTTGTGAGCTCGGGCGGATAGACGTAGCCAATAGGAGGTCGAGCAGGTATGTTAAGGCTCGCCCCTTTCTTTCAAAGACATGGTTCTTAGATTACGATTTCATAAATGCTTCCATAATTTTGTTGTTGTCAAAAGTTAGAAGTCTATAATTCCAAGGCATGATTTCTTTTCCCGATGACCCGTAAATGCTTTCTAAAATGTTTGTATCTTTCCAAAATGGAGGGTTATGACTTCGTAAGCTTTCATGACAACTCGATGGATATGTTTTACAATGACAACGATGATGTCAAAAATGAGAATATTTTCCTACGATGAATATGATGATGATGATTCTATGTTTAAAGGTTCCAAGTTTATGATTTCAATGACGATATGAGAATGTTGAGCTATTTCTTGATTTCTCAATTTATTCATGAATGATGACTATTTCTTAAGGATTCCAAAGTATATGAATTGATGCCTTATGATCCTATTTTATGTTTCCTCGTGAAGCTATTCTTCATTGACGATGCCTCACCTTATAATAATCGTTCCTCCAAAGTGAGACAAAGCGACCACGATTAATCCATAATATGATCGGAGGCTACCGACCTTACGTCACTCCGATAGATACATGACTTTCTTTGGTCTCTCATGCATGCTACTTATATGATATATGAATATGATATATGTATATGTATATGGGGAATATGGGAAAGGGCGAGAGCGTTATATACGCGTAGCCACCTCGATCGGTTGGTATAATATGACATGATACCGTCCCGGGACAGGGATGTCCGGACGCGGATATGTGGTTATGGATCGGGCCGCACGTTCCGCAAGCAATATATTATATGGATCGGGCTGCACGTTCCGCAGCAATATAATATAATATATATATATGGATCGGGCTGCACGTTCCGCAGCACTAAGCATGCATGGTACCCGCCTAAAAGGCACTCAGATGTACAGGTTACTCTTTATCTCATGATATGTTCCATATTTTCGTCTTGTTACTATTCATGCTTTGTATCCTTCCATATGTTGTTACTCATGCCTTACATACTCGCACATTGTTCGTACTGACGTCCCTTCTTGTGGACGCTGCGTTCATGCCCGCAGTAAACAGGTAGACGCATCTGATCCCTAGGAGCTCCACCAGCGGCACATTGGGAGCGCTCCAGTTGTTCCGAGCTTCGGTTCCGGTACTACTTTTGTGTACATATTTGGGCACGGTGGAATCCGGCCCCGACTTGTGGATATATGTATCTTATTTAGAGGCTCGTAGACGTACGTGTACGGTACCAAATGTTTCGTAGTCTGCTCGCCCTTATGGTTGTATAATCTTTTGGTAAAACCTACGACACACTCGTTCACGAGTATGCTATTGATGATTATGTTGAGTAAGATATGATTGTATCGTCCATATGGCCCACTCGGTACGAATAGAATACATGATAAGAGGTGCGGGGGTATGATATTATCGGGTACCGTCACGGCCTCTCCGTGGGGTCGTGACAAAAGTGGTATCGAGCGCTCGTCCTAGGGGTTGTTTACGAGCCGTGTCCGGTAGTGTCCTGTTTATGGGTGTGAAGCGCGCCACACTTATAAATAGGAGGAGTTGCGGGGCATTTAGGAATAATCGACCTTTTGCACTCTAGATCGTGCGGTAGAGCCGTGTTACCCGGGTTTCCTCGTTCTTCTTCTAATCGTTTGCTATGATTTCGTGAATGCTCGTGAAGTGAAAATCTACGGCGGCCCAAATGGGCAAGACCAAGACGGTGGGCGGGAGAAGAGTTGAACGAGAGCCACCGGTGGAGAGTAGAAGAGGGCGAGTCTCATAACGAAGCCCCTCCCGCCTTCTCTACTCCACGGTGTCGGCCCCGAGCAGAAAGATTTCGGCTCCGGCCATAGTACCACCCGGGGCCACGCGCGGCTCGGGGCCGGCGGACGGCGTGCTATTCGGGGCTTGTCGACCCAATTGGTTGCCGCCCAAGCTCAGCGGCAAGGTGCGGGACAAGGTGATAGGGCGGTGAGTACGCGAGCCCGCGGTTTTATCAGCCTGAATCCTCCAGAGTTTTATGGTTTGAAACCCAATGAAGACCCGCAGGGCTTCATAGATGAGATGCTGAGGACGTTGCGGATAATACAAGCCGGATACGAAGTCGAGAGTTGGCTTCGTACGAGGTTGCGGGATGTAGCCGTCCGGTGGTATAATACTTGGATATCTTCGAGGGGAGCAAATGCACCTCCTCCAATTTGGCAAGAGTTCACCGAAGCATTCTGCGACATTATTTACCACGGAGGTACGGCGGGCCCGAGTCGATAAGTTCTTGAATCTTAAGCAAGGAAATATGAGCGCTCGGGAGTACGACCTCGATTTAATTCTTTGGCCGGTATGCCCGACCATGGTAGGCCGATATGGGGAGACCGTGTGCATCGATTCGTGAGTGGGTTGGGGCCACATTTAGTTAAAGATTGTTTGACGGCTTCACTCCGTGATGGGATGGATATCGCTCGTGTTCAGCCCATGCTCAAAACCTAGTAAGAACGGCGTGACCGAAGTGAACGTTACCTCGATAGAGGGCGCGAAAAGGGCCGCATCTTTCGGAGCTAGCAAAAGGAGTATAGAGGAGGCGGACACAAAAGAATATTCCGGTGTATTCGACCAATCGAGAGCGCGCACCTCTTCGATTCGCGAGTAAAAGATTTGACCGTCCTCTCTATTCGCACCGTGCCGAGTTCAAAGGCTTCAGGGTCCTAGTACAGGGCTGATTCTAGTAGGGCGAGGCCACCCCTACCACAGTGTACTCGGTGTGGCAGACCTGTCACACCCTGATCTTACTAGGGTGTGATGGGCACCCGACCCCGTAACCGGAGCCGAGCGAACCCACGGCTCTTACTACGTACTAAAATTTTTTTTTGAATCTCTACGTCGAGTATACATATTAAGATTGCTTTGGAAAAATTCCTTTATTGCATTTAAATCAAATAAAATATGTAATCCACAAAACTTGTATCATAGTACGTACCGACTCCGAACCCACG
>NW_026719139.1:0-11837 GCF_029784015.1 Lycium ferocissimum | reverse complement strand
AAAAGGGGAAAACATGCCATAGGACTCTGCCTTAGAAAAAAGGGGTTAGCCTCCATCCTTTGTTTGCTTTTTCCCTTTTGCCCCGTAAACTCATACCTTTAATGGTTCTATCGACATTAGTTATGTATTTTAAAAACACTATTTAAAAAAAAACCGCTTCCTTTATTTATATATCCGTTTTCCCCCCCAACATTCAAATAACCTAAATATGATTAACAACAATCATCATTCATTCATATGATTCGTATTTCATAATTCACCTCAAATTCTATATCATACTAAAATCCATCGTCATATTCTTTCGTATCCAACACTCATTTCATGTCTATAGGTCATTTATAACACATTTATATCACAACCTAACAACATTCATGATTCAATTCCAACTATGTCTCAAAACGTCACTATTCATCATTCATAACCTTTCTTTATTTTCTTTTAATGACCAAGTATTTCAACTCCCAATACCTTAAACAACATATAAATATCATGAATCTTGTAGATATTTTAGGAACAAGTTTTGGTTGCTAATACCTCTTGAGCAAAACCCTAGTTTTTCTCCATTTGGATTTCTTGACTTGATGATCTTTGATGATTTCCTTTACCTTGATTCAACTTATTGCCAATGTTGTTGATCCTCAAATACCACTTGAAAACTTGTGTAATAAATGTAGTAGAGAGATTCTAGAGAGAAGGTTGGTGTAGTGTAGAAATGAAATAAAATAAGTCTTGGTCCTCATATTTAATGAATTGGAAATCTGTGCTTTATATGAACAAAGGTCGTCCATGGAGGTTTACGGTCCAGTATTCCACTAGGGACCGTCCTCGTGGTCGTCTTTAACCTTAAGCGAGAACCGTAAACCTTGGCAAAGATGCATGGTGATTTACGACCATGGTTTACGGCCGTATTTCACTTTACGGTCCGTCCACCGTGGTCGTATTTAACCATTTCTCCAATCGCGTAAAGTTGAAACCTTTGCATGCCATTTTACGGCCACAGGCTATTTACGTGACCGTATTCACTTTACGGTCCGTATTTGGACTTCACGACCAATCGCGCTTTTGCCAACTTTCAACTTTTCACATTTCTAGACTTTTTATTCTATTCATTCCCATCCATTTACATACAATGCCCATGAAACATTATACACTCGCACTCCTCGCTCTCATCACTAGTTCGTCCACTTGCGTACCAACGGGAAATTTTTTCGGGGTGTAACATTGGTTCTATCGCACGATCTAAGATGTAAAAGGAGAGTAACCACCCTAGATGCCCCGTAGCCTCTGTAAACGCGGCCGGCTTCGCACCATAAACAAGACCATCGGACACGACTTTGCGTACAACTCCTAGGACGAACTGCTGTGATACCAATTGTCCGCAATCTTGTCCGATAGGGTGTGATGGGCACCCGACCTCGTAGGGCCGATCGAACCCGCCACTATAGTAACACTCATAATCGTCTTTGAATACTTAAATCATAACATAAATACATAATGAAAGTTTTGGAAATCAAACATGCTTTTTCGTCTTTTCAAATCAAGTAAAGCACTGTGTCGCATGATATACGCCAATATAATGCAAACTAGTACATCGGCTTATGGAGCCACTTTCAAAATCGACATACTACATACATGACGCTACTTATCTTCAAAGTCTCTAACATGATCCAGACAACATAATACGGATGCTGCGACTCGGCGGCCTCCGGAAGAAATGGAGCTTGCCAATCCCGCTGGAACACGCCTTGCTAACATGTTCTACTCATTGGGTATACCGCGCGGCATGAAACGCGACCCCCGAAGAAAGGGGGTCAGTATGGAATATGTGCGAGCATGTAAAGCATGAAATACGATGGCGGGATCATGCGAGGGTAAAAGTATAGGAAATCATAAGACTTGCCTTTGAAAACATATATCATGCATGTCAATGTCATATACTCATCGTATAACATATAGCGTGTCCCGGCCCTCTAATGAGGGACTCGGTAAGCAAAATCATCATACTCATGTACATATAGCGTGTCCCGGCCCTCTAGTGAGGGACTCGGTAAATGCAGATGCATGACGTGTCCCGGCCCTCTAGTGAGGGACTCGGTAAAAGGAATCATCATATGCCATCCAGGCCGCCTCCCCCATATCATCATATCATATAGCGTGTCCCGGCCCTCTAGTGAGGGACTCGGTAAGTAACATGCCCCGGCCCTCTAGTGAGGGACGCGGTGGACAATGCAGAGTAGTGTGCACGAATACGTGTCCTGGGCCGGGACTCAGTGAAAGACATATTGAGCTGTGCACGAGCAGAGTAGTGAGAAACCATATGCAATTAAAACATTTCCAAAGACTCAATGAATTAGTATAAGCGAACTGTCATTTGAAAATCGGGACAAAAGTTATATCACACATCTTTCGGACGACACTCCGAAACATATCAAACATCATGAGCACACCAAAGGACCGTGGGGGTCATAGTCATATGCCAAGCCAATCCGAGTCCGCCTCGGAAAGTTACGGACATTATTCACTTTAGGACTGTCTACAAACATATCGAAGCAATCCGAGCCCTTCTGTGAAAGTTACGGTCGTTCGTAGTTACGGAACCATTTAAGAACAAAACTCTTTTTGAAAACAAAACTTTTATGCAACTTTTGAAATTTAGTCATGCCAAAACGTAAGAACCATAATTCGACTACATTAAGAATACGAATATCAAGAAACAAATAAGAATCATAAACATGCTCGGATGCAAGAATAGAGTTACCTCGGGTTCGTGTCATAACTTACTTTCAACTAAGACATGCCAAAAGAAAGAAAGGTTTAGCTTTACATACCTCGTTATTCCTACGCTAATCAAACTTAGGTCTCGGCTTATACAATCTACAATAATGTCATTAGATATCAACCATTAGCCATAAGCGCTTAGAATCCAATTACAAGCTAACACTTTGTCTACAAAAAAATTTGGGCAGCATTTCCCTATAACTTCAACAACCCCCGAGAATTCAACTCGGCCAAATCAACAACAACCATACCAATCGTCACACCCTTAATCCGATAGGGTGTGATGGGCACCCGACCCTTACCTAGGGCCGAGCCAACCCACGTACTTTCGTAATACACATAATCATCTTGGGCCCGCAAACGCGTCAAAATGCAAAAGGGAATTTTTCAAAGAACATCATACTTTTCGTCTTTTTCAAATCAAATAAAATCTGTAGTCGTAACGAATATGTAACATAATGCGTACTGATATATCGGCTTACATAGCCGATTACAAAAACTGCAAAGATAATGCATAATAATACATCGGCTTACGCGGTCGCTCACAAACCGACATATCACACACACGACACCGTTCGCTGTGAAGCCTCTAACTTAACTCCGTATACCATACGTAAAAGTACTCGACTCGTGCGCTCGAGAAATGGAGCTCGCCAATCCAAATTTGAACATCTTCGCTAACATCATCTCCTCATCTGTGGGCACACGCGGCATGAAACGCGACCCCGAAGAAAAGGGGGTGGTTGCGGATATGTGCGAGTATGCAAAGCCGAAAATGCGGCGAAATCATAACCGAAGTAAGTAGTACCGAAAAATAAAATACGCAGAACCCACAAGACTTACTTTTAAAACTTAATTCGTGCATATCCATATCATATCCGAATCATCGGGGACTTAGAAACATGAGTAAACAATCATCATACCATCATGTTATCATATATCACATACCACGTATACACACACACCGCGGTCAAGTATCCGTGTCAACATCACACATACACATACACATACACGTACGCACATACCGCGGCCAGAACCCAAATGTAATATCACATATACGCGTACCGCGACCAGAACCCAACGGTAATATCACATATACACGTACCATGCGGCAGGAACCCGGTAATATCACATATACACATACCGCGGCCAGAACCCGAAATGGGCAAATGTAACAACAACGCACGAACGTAATCGTGAGTAACCAAATACAGCCTTTAAAATATTTTCAAAGACTTAATAGGTTAATCAAACGAACCATCATTTGTAAGCCAAAACAGTAGTCAAATCGATATTCTTCCGAATATCACTCGGAATATATCAAACCGAACTTTCGAAACCATATTCACGTATCAAAGTCATAAGCACAAAAATCCTTATTTCAAACTCAACAGATAAATAAGTAATCATACTCGGGGGTCGGGAGATAGTCAGATTGGATTCTTTCGAAAATAGGTCATTAGAACCAACATAGAAGGTCGCGGGACCCACGGACGAGCGTCAACCCAACCGGGCCGCCTATGAAAATTTAAGTCATTACTCGTCATAAAGTCATTTGCAAAATGTCAAAGCAATCCGAGCTCTCTCTTGAAAGTTACGGACTTTTAGTTACCAATTTTTCAAAAACACATCGTAGATCATTCTCGGAAAAATTTAGTGTCATTCATAGTAATAAGCGCTCAACAACATTATAGGATGTTTCAAACGGACCTTAGAGTCATAGGCAAACATTTCCTTCTCATATCGTACGAAAATGAATCAAACAAACCAAATAAGGGAAGTCTCGGGACTTGCGAGCCCACCTCGGGTCGAGTCGAGGCGGCGGACATAAATTACAAACATTAGGCTCCCTAAAGCCATCCATAAAAGTTTCGGAGCGATCCAGATACGTTTGCAACGATTACAAAGGTTTAAGCATTCTTTTGATCAAATATAAGGATTATAGTTCGGGTTCGCCGAATGAATAGTATGCAAAATCAAACTCGGATTCCCAAGAGCAGCATTAACCCCCGAGGTTCCGATCTTAGCCTAGTAGAACTAGGACATGCCAAAAGAAGGAAAGGTAGGCTTTACATACCTTGCACACACCTTATGCTCTCTAAACTCAAATCCCGTTTGCTTGAGAATCTACAATTGGTCAAAGTTACCAAACATAAGTCACATGCCTTTAAAAGTTTATTCTTAGCCCTTATTTATCTACAAAAAATTTGGGCAAGCATCTCCCCTATAAATCCAACATCCCCGAGAATTAAACTCGGTCAAAATAGCAACAACCAACCCAACAACAACATCAACCACATCAATAATCGAATTAAAACGCATTCTAACATTACTAATTCTTTCCAAAATACGATTCGACAATATTCCATGCATGTTCAATTCAACTTCATATATTCAAACTAACATCAACGACCGCATATTCAAATACCAATCCAAAACCATTCAAACACGATTCAAGAACATTTCCAATAATCCGCAAAAATATTCAAACAATCCAAATAATATGCCATAGAACCCGAAACCTTCCCAACTCAACATGAACAACCATAACATATTTCTTCCTTCCAAATTCATAAACTTCACCAACAATCCGCACGTTAACAATATCATTATCATAAATTCAAGAAAACACATTAGGACCAAATTGGCTCCTAAAACAGCCCACACAATTATAGCTTCACCTTGGATCATTAAAACTTCATTTTTCTTCATAGAAACCACAACACAACAATCCAAACATACTAAATGAATTTAGTTCTTCCTTCTACATAATGGTACATACACACGGCCAAGTCTCAATATACCAACCCTCATGAATTTCATTCCTTTCTACATCACATAATCCATAACCACAACAACTAGAACACTAAGTAAAATCAATCCATTCCTTGTTATACCAAAAGCAAAATTTCCATACGGCCACACCCAACACACATCAATTCCATGATTTTCATTCATTTTCTACACCTTACAACAACACACATAAACATGTTGAATACAATTAATTCATCACTCCATACAACACACACCTACACACGGCCAAAGTACAACTCACGGCTACAACTTCAACATCATACCTTCATGTATTTCATTCACTTCTACATATCACAACATGCACAAATCATCCATAAAACATGTAAAGAAGATGAAACCTCACCTTTTCCATTGACTTCACCCTCGGCTAAGGTTGATGAATCGCAACAACGAACGATTTTCTTGTTCCAATAACCATTCCACGTTAACGAGGGCCTTTCAATTAGTAGGAAAGCTAGAAAAAAATATTTTTTTTTGCTCAAGATTTTTGGTCTTCATATTTTTTTTTTCTTGGCCGTTTTTTCTCCTCTCTCTCTCTTGATGCTTCTTGAATTTTCTAGGAGATAAAATGATGAAGATGACTTACTTAGTCATCTTTTATGTCCACACAAAATTTCCACATATGGCCCTATGGCCCACACACACACATGGCCATTTTCATATAATGGCCAACTTTCCATAATTCATTTCTAGTCCCAAATTCTTCCAACTTTCATTCTCTAATTTTTTTTTCTTATTCCAACCTTACCCTTAACACTCCATACCAGCAAAAGATGAATATGCAACTTACGCACTGAGACAAAATCAACAAAACCGGAAATTAAAAGTCTTATCGCAACCAACTTAGAATATTCCAACGTACAAAGTACGGGGTATAACACCAACAACCATACAAACAACATCCATAAGTGATTCAAAACGCATTCTAACATTAATAATTCCTTTCTACACAATTCGACAACATTTCACTTATATTCAAATAAACTACATACGATCAAGCCAATACCAATGCTCACATATTCAATTACTAATCCACAACCATTCAAACAAGATTTAAGAACATTCCAAACAATATGCCATGGAACCCGAAACCACCAATTTCCATAGGGACAACAACAATACATTTCTTTCTTCCAAGTTCATCAATGACACCAATAATCCATACATTTACAACATTATTTCCATAAATTCAAGAAACTATATTAGAATCACTTTAGGTTCTAAATCAGCCCACAACCAATTACAACTTCAATTTGAGTCATCAAACCTTCATTTTCATCACATATTCCATAACAACAACAACTACAATACCAAGTAAATTCAACTCATCATTTCTACACAACACACACATATACACGGCCACAACTTCCACACCCCACAATTTCATGAATTTCATTTATTTCCACACTCCACAACATACACAAATCATCCACAACACATGAAAAGGGGATTGAACCTTACCTTTTCCGTTCAACTTCTCTTTCTCGGCTAGGATATACTTCACAAGAATGAACGCTTTGCTCGCTCCAACAACTACTCCATGTTAACGAGGACCTTCCAATTAGTAGAGGGACAAGGAGAAAATAATTTTTCATGATCAAACCTTAAGGACCATCTTCGGCCAGCCCTCTTGGCCGAAGCTCCTTTTTTTTTTTTTTTCCAAGCTTCTTGAATTGGAAAGATGAATATGCCTTGTGGTGTCATCACTTATACATATATATATATATATATATATATATATATATATATATATATATATATATATATATATATATATATATAGCACATGGCCGGTCATGCCCCCCTTTTCTTTCTCCAATTCTCTAGAATTTTCTTAAGTTATAAATGATAAATTGTCTTGCTTTTCATGACTTCCACATATATATATACTTAGCTCCCCCAAATATAAAATGAACACATGTGCCATTTCATGTCTTAAAGATATTGGCCACCCATGGGTGGGGTCTATACCATGCCCCACGGCCACATGGCCATTTGGCCACTTTATGAAATATTTTTCTTCCAACTCTTAGCCCTTAATTTTCCTTATTCCAAATTTACCCTTTAATGCTCCATACCAATAAAAGGATAAATATGCAACTTATGCATTCTTAACAAAACCGGAAAAACATAACCCTGTCCTTAACTTATCGCAACCAACTCAAAATATTCCAACGTACAAAATACGGGATATAACACAGATTACAGAAAGGCTTACTTATGAAGAAGTGCCTATTGCCATATTAGACAGGCAAGTACGGAAACTTCGGAACAAAGAGATAGCTTCAGTCAAGGTCCTATGGCGAAATAACAACCGAGAGGAAATGACTTGGGAAGCGGAAGAGAAGATGAAATCCACATATCCACATTTATTCTAGTCTCCAGAAGAAACACATGATGAAGCATCGAGATTATGAGGTGCGTATGTTTTTCTTTTGTGTATATGGGTCGTGTGTGGCCAATTGATATTGATATTATGTTGTAGCCCTGCGAGGCAATGATATTATGGGTTGTTGTGACAGGATGGTAATGCCATATTACAGGGGAAACTCTGGCGAAATTTTTCTAGAATCCCGACGATCTAACATTCGAGGACGAATGTTCCAAAAGGGGGGAAGAATGTTACACCTTGAAAAATTTTCCCTTAGCGTACAGTCAATAGACTCACGAAGGACATGACAGATAGGAGGTTGGGATAAGCAAGAAGTAGTGATTGATTATCCTAATTAAGTGTCACGACCCAGCCCCGTAGGCCGTGACACGTGCCCGAGTTGGACACTCATACGTACCCTTACCCCACATAAGCGTAATAGCAAAATAAACATATATAATAATTAAAGATATTATCAGATGGCGCACAGAAGCGAGTATAACGCACGAAGGCCGATCAGGCCGTCACAAAGTATATATACAATCCCCAACGCACACAAACGCACAGAACATATACAGAACTCACTATACATGTCTACAGACCTCTACAGACCGAAAACATAAACATATGACGGGACAGTGGCCCGTCGTACTTCGAAATCCGAATGTACATGCATATCGTAAAAAGGTCGTACCAAAAATATAAGCTCCGAACAAGGGAGCGCGTAGTGCTGATAGATGACCTAAGCGGGCGGATACGCAAGCGCGTATCCGTACCGTGGGCATGAAACACGACCTCGAAGAAAGGGGTCGGTACGGAAAATGTCTTGAATATGTAAACGAGCCGTAATAAATAATATCGAAAATCGGGACGAGTGTGCGAAACGAATGAAGTGCATAGCTAATCAATATGCATATCGGTAATCATAAATAATGCGGACGGAAAATATATACCAAAACCGGCCCCGTTAGGGACTCGGAGATCAGAATGTGATTAGCCCCCGACACCGCGCCACAATCATAACGAGAACATATCGGATCGGATAATGCAGCATAATCATCAAATATCACATGGCGTACATGGCACATCATACACCACAACCCATGTACGTATAATACACTGCTCCTCACACCGGAGCACGGCGAACAATGCGGAGAAATACGCTTGAGAACATATCCCGGCCCGGGCTCGTAGTGGGAAACATTGAGGCATCCACGAATGGAGTGAGAAACTCAATGCAATAAAAATACCGTACAGATTTCCAGAGACTCAATGAGGCATAGCAAATGACAGATCAAAGTAATGAAATCGGACGGAATCATATTAAGCGAGTTTCGGATATCATAATGAATTACGGAGAAATAACCTTTCTACGATCATTTTCATATTCCAAAATAGTTTATAAGAATTAAGGAAATATTTAAAATAATTTCTCATTTAGTAGTTAAAATAGTAGTTAAAACGTTTCTTAAAAAAAAACCGTCAAGGCCAATCATAAACATAAAAGGATAAAAAAATCGGAATTTAGTGGGTCCACCTCGGGGCAACCGAGGCGATGGGCTTGAATCACCTATATTAGGCCTATGGAATCATCCATATGGATCTTAGGACGTTCCATTACTTTCTGGCAATCTATGAACATTTGCATAAATCTTTCAATCAAAACGCGATAAAGGATTCAATTCTATTGAACGAAAAAGGGGCATTTTCAAACGTGGATTCCGAAGAGCAGAACACTTTCCAAGGCGCAAATCCGATACTAGTACACTTAGATCATGCCAAGAGAGAAACAAGAAAGCTTTACATACCTTTTGCGCCTTTTACGCTCTCCAAAACTCAATTCTCTTTTCGTCCAAAACCTATAAATGGTCAAGTTTACCATAAGTTAACCATAAGGCTTTAGGCATTCATTTTAAACTAATTCTTGTCTAACAAAATTCCGGCAAAGCACCTCCCTATAATTATGACGCCCCGAGAATTTAACTCGGCTCAAATACCAACAAACAACCAAACCAATAACATTAATCCACAACAGGAATCACAAACCAACGCGAATAGTCTTCTTTCAACATAAGGCAACAACTTCCCGACTACTTTGCGTTTATAATTCAATATCCATATTTTCCTACTCATTCACTCACCAACATCATCCCAACATCATTTAGAGACATTTCATATAATTTTACATATTATTCGCAAAATATATGAATTTCCACCGAAGCCATAACTCGTCCAAAACTTCCATTTTTTTTTTAACAAACATATTCATAACGCATTTTCCTTCCTCAAATTCATCAACAACCATCATAACTAGCACTTAAACAATGTAATTTCATAATTCCATCACACTATGTTGGAAATGCACACTTTCCTATAGCAACATGTATGCAATTCTAATTCAAACTTAAAGCGTTAAGTCTCCAATTACATCGTAACGATCGCAACGACACAACTAACATATTAAACACAATAAATTCAACATGATTCATCACCCTATACACCCCACGGCCAACATGCATATTTCCAACTTCCTTCCATTTTCGTTCTACTTTCATTTCCAATACAAATTCCACAACACTCACAACTATAATACAACATAAAATTCAATATGATCTTACTACATATATTCGGCCATATGCTTCCATACACACCAACTTTGCTACCTTCCAAATTTTCATATTTCTATGCTTTCAACTCATTTTCATATGCTACAACACAAACAAGGCTTCATAACGCAAGGATAAGGGATGAATTCTTACCTTATTCTCTAGTCTTCTTCACTTGAACTTGTGATCACTTTGATGAATCAAGACCTCCTTTCCCCAAACCAACTACACCAAGTTGATGAGGCTACTCAAGTTGGTAGGAAAACCACAAAATATAAATTTTTAGAACAAGATTTTTTTGGTGGCTAATTTTTCTATGGCAAACCCGAAATGGGTTCTTGGTCTTGCTCTTGTTCCTTTTGTTTTTCTCTTCTTCTTAGTTCATGAAACTTCTAAGGGGTGATGACTTATATATAATACTCTCTTTATTAACTTGTCACATGACCAAGCACATGACTAATTCATGTGGGCCATGGGCCAAAGCTTGACCGGCCATGCCCTTTAATTTGGGCCTCAATTCCATTATTTTTTTTAGCCCAATTGGTTATGGATCTTATTTTGTAATTTCCGAGACAAATTTCAAAAATTCCAAAATTGCCCTTAGACTTTCCCGACTCTTCCACACTAATATTCTTTCATACTGAATCATGTGCTGCAAGGAAATCCAATTATGACTTTATTTCATACAAGTCAAGATTATTCCTAGTTTTTCCAAATGTGCGAAGACACGGGATATAACATTAAGACTTCCAAAGGCATCCGAGTTAAGGTAAGAAAGTTATTAAGGAAATCGAGTACAAGTTAGTGTGTCGGACGAAAACTAGGAGCATTGAGTTAGTGACACCCTAAGGATGTCATGGAGAAGAGTTATGACGTCCCCTAGATTAATAATAAAGTGATAAACAAGTGCCAAGGAGGTTCCATAAGCATTGGAGATCAAACGAAATGACGGGAACCATTCCGGTGGAACCCGTGAGTTCCACGACCATGTTCCAGGACAGCACCATGATCCACGGACCGTGGATGTGTCCGTGGAACAAACCCGGCAGAGAAGATGGCTGGCTAATCATGAACCACGACCAGTTCCACGGCCAACAAAGGGTTCCACGGACCGTGAAGCTGTCCGTGGAAGTCCCACCGGTTGAGTACATTCCAAGTCTTTAAATGTGAGTCCACTTCATTTATTTCATTTCCATACACGACTTCAACCTCTCCACACCTCTAGAACCTTCCAAATATTTCACCCAGAACCTTCCCAAAAATTTCAC
>NW_026719138.1:0-11977 GCF_029784015.1 Lycium ferocissimum | reverse complement strand
GTTATTTTTATTGCATTAGTTTCTCACTACTCCACTCGTGGATGCCCCAATGCTTCCTTCACCGAGCCCGGCCAGATTTGTTATCAAGCGCTTTCCTCTCGCATTGTTCGCCGTGCCTCGGTGTGAGGGGGTATGACATGTACATGGGTCCAGTATGATGTGCCATGTACATATATTCGATATCGATGGTGTGATGTGATGTGGCCTTTTGGGTATGTTATGATGTGTTCGGAGATATTCCCTACTACCGAAGTATGATGTGTTATGGCGTGGGAGACGGGGGCGCCCATGCTCGTTCACCGAGTCCCATAGCGGGGCCGGTTTTGGCATATGTTTTTACGCATGCATTATTTATGATTTTTGATATGCATTTTTGATTTCCTACGTATCTTGTTCATTCTCCGCTCATTCTGTTCTGGTTTTTAACTTTATTTAGTACAGTCTCTGCTTTACATATTCAGTACATTTTCCCGTGACCCCCTTTCTTCGGGGGCTGCGTTTCGTGGTGCCACGCAGTACGGACGTACGATTCTTTGATTCGCCGCCTAGGTTATACGCTTCAGTATGCTCAAGTGCTCCTTTGTCCGGAGCCCATATTTTGGTATAAACTCTACTGTTGTTTATGTACATATTTATTCTGGGTACGACGGGGCCCTGTCCCGTCATATGATTATGTTTTTGTTCTGTAGAGGTCTGTAGACAGGTGGTGTGGGTTCTGTATATGTTCGTGAGTTTTGCGTACGATTATAGCTTATCTATATGCCGTAACGGCCTTATCGGCCTTCGTGCGTTATATCTGCTCGACCTGATCAAATTATTATTTCTGCTCATTTTTATTAGTTTGCTAGTCAGGGATAAGTTACGTATGAGTGCCCAACTAGGGTACTAGTCGCGGCCTACGGAGTTGGGTCGTGACAGAATTACCCCCAAAGCATAAGTCATGTCATACCTTAGTACGTCTAAGACATGCCAAGAGGAAAAAAGTAAGCCTTACATACCTCGATCGCTTCCTAAGCTAATCAACTTAAGCCTCGACTTCTCACGATCTACAATAACATCAATAGGCATCGAACATTAGCCATAAACATCGAAGAACCCAATTCCAAGCCATTACTTTTTCTACGTAAATTTCGACAGCACCTCCCCTATAAATTGGACATCCCGGAGAATTTAACTCGGCCAAATCATTATCAACAATACCAACAAACATAATATTTCCAGCTCAAAATATTCCATAGAATAGCCCACACATTATTTTCCAAATTTCCAACCAACCAATTCGTGATATAACTATTTCATAATTTTTTTTTATTTCCGTAACGAAGTCGAAATTAATACTAACAACATCAATAGAAACATCCTCCACATTCTACAAGTTGAATACATTCATTTTCATTCAAAATTCTCTTCAAATCTCATTCCATGATTCACAACGCCAACAAATGAATTTATCACACTATTTTCTCCGTTCTAGTTCGGTAGAACTCTAAATAAACTTATTAGCAATGAAAAGGAACCTTAATATTACCTCAAGTGTGCAGCCACCACGTCCACCCCCTTCTTTTTGGTCAATTTTTAGCTCAAATTGGAGGCAATGCAACGTAGAACACTTTTCTCTTCACGGGCTTCGGGATTCGGGGCTCAGATTTTGGTCAAAATTGATCTTTTCTCTCTAAGCTCTCTTCTCTCTTTTTCTCCAGAATTTTCTGGGTGTTTTGTTCTGAAAAATGAGGAGAAAAGGCTGATTTATCACTTAAATAAACATGGGTCATGAGCCTAACCCGGTTGGGCCCGGTTTGGGCCTAGCCCACTGACCTTTCCGCCTTAAAACGTCCATATCTCATTGTCCCGACATCACCTGTGGACCCACGACCTATGGTTGGAAAGCTAATTCAATTATATACAACTTATGTATTTGGTATGTTTCCAAATTCTAAACTTATAATACCGTTTCTGCCCCTCGAAGTCAGATCACCCGAAAACGTTACTTAAAAATATTTGTTTGGAGGACTTCCACTTTGATTTGGCTCAAGGGTCCTTCTTGAGTTATGTTTAACTTCGCATATGTGATTCGTATAAATTGTCACATGTCCCAAAAAAATCTCAATGTGTGGGCCCCACCTCAGCTTGCGAATAATCCGGCGCACAAAAATACGAAATATAATACTGTCAACGTGAGTTTAAATTATGTAGTAACAACGTGATTGTCAATGTTTGAGGAAGCATGTGTCACGCTCAGGCTCTGGAAATGTGGAGTATAACAATAAGTCATGAGATGAGAATATAACCTGTACACTCTTTATATATGAACCAGTTTCATGTGCGTACATCATACATAAATATATCACATACATTATCATAGCATGCAAGCATCGTCACATCATTCATACATCATCATATCGTTACCCGCGTCCGGGTAACCCCCCGCGCAGCCCACTAGTGGTGATCATGTCCGCTCTTTTCTCGGTGCGGTGGAATCATAGCAGCCCGCCGTAGCGGTGACATGTCTGACCAATTAGGCACGGTGAAATCACATTATCACACATACCATGCATTTCATACACTTGTCATCATTAACATTCAATTCATGGACATATTGTGGCTTATCACAATCTTACCATGATTTAACATCCTTAATTACATATACATACATTACGCTTAAGGGTAGCTATGTTTATGTCGGGGTGACATAAGATCGTAAACCCCCGGTCATGTTATGGAATAAGCATAAGCATCATATCTCACCTTGGAAGGATTTACAATTTAAGGTGAGTACGTATGAGAAGGAATGCCAATGGATCGTGATCATCGTTATTGATTTCGTAAGAACATCATATCGTGGTCTCTAGAGTCGTTATAGTATTCATAGCGTATTTCTTGTCCCGTCTCGTCATTCATGAACTTAGACTTTCATCTTTAGAAGCATAGGAGATTTATGGAAGAAGAGGGAAATCATGCATAGGATTCATGCCTTGGGAGGAAGGGTAATGCCTCACATACCTTTTGTCGTTAACTACTTTATAGCTTGCTCGTTCTCCTTTGACGTCCTCGTCTTTACCTTCAAGAGATTTCGTATCGACATTAGCTATATCGTCACAAAAGCATACTCATTAAAGCTATAGAAATTTGGGCAGCATTTCCTTTGTTTATACTACTTTCCGCCCTATTCCATATCAACTCCTAACATTCATAATAACCATCACAATATCGCTAACAACAATCGTCATTCATTTCCATGATTCGCATTTCATAATTTCACCTAAATTCTCCATATTCATGACTAAGGTTCATTGTCACGTTTGTTCACTTATAATACTTATTCCATGCTCTAAATATCATTTATAACACATTCACAATCTCAACGTAACCATTTTCATGATTCACCTCAACTACTATTCAACAATGGCATTATTCACCCATTTATGACCCATTTTCCATACTCTTTCATAATCTAAGTGTTTCATCTTAACAATACTTCAATCAACATGTAAAGTTCATGAAACTCACCTCAAATGGTAGAGGAATAAACCTTGAATGATAATACACCTTCTAGCACAAAACCCTATTTCTCCTTGCTTGGAAATTCCTTGACTTGGTAGCTTTAATGGAGTTTCTTAAGCTTGATTCTCTTGATTTCTTGTTATTGATCCTTGATTTCTCTTATTTTCTCATAGATGAAAGGTATGGAATATTCTAGAGAGGTCTTGAGGTGTGGAGGAGTGGGAGATGGAATGAAAATGAAATGAAATGAGGAGTGGGAGATGGAATGAAAATGAAATGAAATGATCCCTTATATAAAAATACATTTCAGTCCCGATGGAAATATACGGACCAACATACGGTCCGTATAAAATCTACTGACCATATGTTGGACTGTATATTTGGTCCAGTGAATCATGACATTTTGGGCTAAATCTACGGCTGGACATACGGCCAGTAGATTTTATACGGCCAGTATGTTTGGCCGTATGTTTGCCCAGTTTTTCGGAAGTTGCTTCGTCGACTCGTTTGATCTCCGATCCTCATGGAACCTTCTTAACACTTTCTCATCACTTCAATACCATTCTAGGGGATGTTATAACTCTTTCTTAGGGCATTATTCATACATCATCAACTCCATACTCGTAATTCATATCCGGTACGCTCGACTCATAACTTGCCTTCCTTAACAACTTTCTTGCTTCAACTCGGGTGCCCTTGGAATCTTAATTAGGACTATCAATCACTACTCCTTGCTTATCTAAACCTTATATGCGTCATTTCCTTCGCGATCCTACACACTTATATACTAAGGGGAAATTTTCGAGGTGTAACAACTGGGCAAATACACACTTTACACACATGCTAACTGATGTCATTGCTTAGTAGTCATCACATGCAGGGGACCCATGGTGTCCTTGTACCACTCCTTCCGGATACTCATCGGACCTAAGACATAAATCCTCTGCTCCGAAAAGAACCTCAGATACGAATCCACATCATGTACCACTCGTTTCGGAATGAACCTCGAACCACGAGCTCACGACTAGGCCACATCCTCACCCCCGGTCTAATGTGCCTTTTTCATATATATAGTAACACTGTCACATCCCTCTCAATGATCAATTTATCACGTGTCATATATCAAATAGTATCACAAGTTCAACATGAAGATTTTATTAAGTTCTTCACTAATTTCATATCACTTTCCATCATGTATGAATGTATGTCACGACCCAAATTCAAGTTCGTGTGGGCATCTACCTTCCCACCTTAGTAGGCGAACCCTCTCATTTATATAACGTTTCAATCACATTACATTCCATTAAAAGTGTTTGATAATTAAGAAATACGTTAATTCAATTTATAAATATTCAATAACACATGGTTTACAGGTTTACAATAACACCAATTTACAGACTCGATACGACTTCCCATGACCTGGTCTAGACTAGTACAAAAATAACTATTGACTCGGATTACCATTTCATTCTACGACGCATCCTCCATCCCGAAATGAAGTGGAGGAGGCCTTCCAGATAGGCACCGTACATTCTGTTTCATTTCAATCAAATACGAAAACAAATCTACACCCCAAAAAGAGTGTAGCAAGTGCAATATCAGTACAAAGCATCGTCTTGAGTAAGTATCATAGGCCGACAATGGTTAGTAATACACATTGGTAAAGAATTCACGAATAATGATGATATTCACTAAAACAAATCACATATACATATATAGTACATCACAACGTCAATATAACTTAAGCTACAACTACTCTCCAATGAATTATAAGTTGGCCAATCACCTACACATTCTCAACATATTTGCAATTTCCCAAGTCATTCATTTGTGTTTAGGGGTGAGCTCATCGTTACGACACCTTTTTATCCTACCTCACTTAGAACAATTTATGACTAGTTCTAGGTTAATTAAACAGGCGCAAGTCAACAATATAATTCACGAATAATCGAGTCCAAATGTTCGTCATTACCTATGTTAGCATCTAAACCCAATATGATAAGTCGGAGTATATCCGATCTAATCCAATCACCATAATAGAATCATTACAATCTAATCATCACAACCGAATTAGCACAATCCAATTATCACAACATCTCAATCAAGTCCCATAATGCAATGCGGTGCAATAATGGTATGAATGTGATCTTGTGCCATGCAAATGAGGTGTACACATGTATCCCAAACGGAAACATTGACGTCTCAGTAGCACAACCCAGCGTGACTCGCGAAGTTTAAGTGCCACCTATCCCAAATCTTTTCCCAACAGACAGACGAGACCCTGGCTAATTGCTCACAGGGGGAGTCTCACCGGCACCACCCAGGGGCACCCGCGGAGTCCATGCACTAGCAATGTGTTACATCCCGTATTTTGGGACCAAGAAATTAAACCGTCCAACATGAGCAATTTTACGAGGCTGTAGGATTTGGTTATATTCAAGCATGAAAATCAAGAACTCGGTGTATACAAGGAAAGAAGTCCGAAATGATTTAAGATGAAAAAGTGTGGCACGACGATGATTGCAAATAATATTTTGTGTGTGCCAAAAGAGACTATGGGCTAATGCTATATCTTATGATTATGGTAATGAGTATATGAAGTGCATTAAAAATGAGTACTATTTAAGTAAATTGAGATCAAGAAATTAATTATGTGTGTACTTGATTATGTCTGGGATTGTAGTGGAAGACAAGAAATTAATTATGATTATTAGATAAATAATATATGGACAAAATGATGTAAATCGTTGACAAGTGGCAACAAGTGAGTTATACATGCACAAAAGAATGAAATATGATAAAAATAAAGTGTAGCTACATGGACTACACGTATGAAATGATATTTGATGACAAATGAAAGGGGTGCTCAACAAATGACACATGTAAATAGTGGAGGGCCCCCTTAAAACGCTTATACACCCTTATGTTGACTTGCTATCTTGAGAAAGAAGGGCTGCACGTTTTTATATGTGTGTATATAGCCCACTTTATTTGGATAAAGGCTATATAAGGAGTGAAATGTGTAGCAACTAAACATATTTATAACAGCCTCTTTACTTGAGATGTATAAAAGATATACACCTCCTGTACTAGGAAAAATATACATGTGGCAGCAAAAAGTGTCAAATTGCTATCATGGGAGCAACAGAAATACAAAGAACGACATGGAGTTTTTGCATAGTGCTTTTATCTCGTTATTCCATTTTGTCGTGTTGTTGAATTCGGGCTTTCTTCAAAGTGAAGTAAGGTGGAAGAAGAGTACTTCTTCGCATATATGGTAAGAAATCCTCTCTCGTAGATGTATTTGATTTATCCAAATCGTATCTACATGGCTAGATGAAAGAAATACAAAAATTATATCAGAAATCGGATAAATTGGTATTGTAGTTCGGTGGACTATTTTGAGAGGTTGTTCTTCTGAAATTATATGACTGGAAATTAATTGAATAACCTGGAGGTGTTTTTGTTGTTGTTAATATTGTTGGGAAAATTTCGGAATGAAGATGGGGTTTAAAACTATTGTTTGATTGACAAGCCGAGCTTGCCGCTCGTCGCATTATTGTTTGAATTATTGAAACTATTTTTATATTGTTGAGGAGCTAGATCGATGGGATTAATTGTTGATATTGTTAATATGGTTGTTGGTATTGTTGTTGATGATTTGGCCGAGTTGAATTCTCGGGGTTTGTTGAATTTATAAAAGAAATGTTGTCAGAATTTCTATAAATGACATGCTAGCTTAGGGTTGGATTCCTAAGTACCTATAGCTAATGTTTGGTATCTACGTATTTATTGTACATCTTGGGAAGCCCGAGACTTAGGTTTGGATTAGCTTAAGAAAGCGAGCAAAGGTATGTTAAGGCTATTCCTTTTCTTCTTTTGGCATGGTCTATATGAAACAAACGGACGATGAACATATAAACTCCAAAGAAGCTCCTATGGCTAATGTTCTTGATTTCCAGAAGCTATTTCATTATGTCCTGATATGTGTCTATGATTCCTGAAGTCCTGTTTTGATATAATCCATAGTGACATTCGAGGGTCCTTCCGCTAGGGTTATTAAAGTTTCAGAAATAATCTTATGAGTCTCACTTGCATTCATTTGCTTTTATATATATGCATACACTATGATCATTTCACCGAGTCCCTCACTAGAGGGCCGGGTACGGTATATATTTACATTTCACCGAGTCCCTTACTAAAGGGTCGGGTATGGCATATATTTACATTTCACCGAGTCCCTTACTAAAGGGCCGGGTACGGTATATATATGATTATTTCACCGAGTCCCTCACTAGAGGGCCGGGTAGGGTATATATTTACATTTCACCGAGTCCCTTACTAAAGGGCCGGGTACGATATATATTTACATTTCACCGAGTCCCTTACTAAAGGGCGGGTACGGTATATATTTACATTTCTAGTCATTGCCTTCGGGGCTACTTACATTGTTATTCTCCTCGCTTCGGGCTATCCGTATTACGGAGGTTGTTTCTCGTACTTTTATTATGACTTATATCCTCACTCTTTATGATTACTTTGCCTTACATACTCGGTACATTGTTCGTCGCGTCCCTTTGCACAGGGGGCGGCTGTTCATGCCACACATACGCAGTTATTTTGCGGGGAAGATTATACGGAGACTAGCGGCAAGGGTGTTCCCGGAGCTATCGTTTGGATTGGTAAACTCCATTTCATTCGGAGTATGACCGAGTCAGAGTATTTCTTTATGATTTGAGTTAGATGCATTATGGGTATGTTGGGGCCCTGTCCCAAATTATGTTTTGATATCATGTTCTACATTAGAGACTTTTGCAGACAAAGTCATGTATACAATATGTCAGTCTTGTAAGCAGCTATGTAAGCCGACATATCAATTTGCATTACTTTACGGACTCATATTATTAAAAGCTTTCATTATGCATATCATTTCATGATTAAGAGTCTAGTAAGATTATGAGTATAATGAGAACCAGCGAGTTCCCTCGGCTCTATGTAAGGGTCGGGTACCCATCATGCCCTTCAGAATTGAGGTGTGACACAATGATTCCGGGATAACATCGGAATTGGCCATGCAACAACGATGTCCGAAATAGATCATCAGACATCGGCCTTCTCACAATCCTCAAATAAAGAGTCTCTCAAATATCGGTTTCACACGTTTAATGATTCCGGAATTGAACCTCGGACATGACCTTCTCACGATCACTCAAGTAAAGAAGTTCATCAAAATATCGAGTTTCATAAAATCAACGATTCGGAATGGATCTTCGGACATCGACTTTTTTACAATCATTGAAGTAAAGAGTTTATTAAATATCAATTTTTGTCAATCAACGATATCGGATCATCATCGGGTATCGGCCATGCATGAATATGAGAGAATGCGTGCAATGCATATGTCAATCATCAACAATCAGGTTTAATATCACAAGTACCATAATGAGGTACGCCAACAACATTTCACATGACAATACCAACAGTGGGTATGCCAACATATATCAAGACAAGTACCAAAAGTGAGTACGCCAACCTATATCAATAACTCAAGTACCAATAGGGGGTACGCTTGGCGTATATCGAGTACAAATTCTAACAACGGGTATATCAATTCTATCTGAATCAAGGCGACAAAACAGAATTCGATATCTACCAGCTGTACATGGCATCAAGCCAACACAGTTGAATAATCAAGCACACATAACAGGGTAGCTAGTCCCGACATACATCAGGTTAATCAATTCATACACGATATTACCGTTTTCCTAAATCAGCATATTTGTTTAGGATAAGAATCTCACCCTACACTTGAGTCATTTGTCACAATTTAACTAGGACATCGATCACTACTAGGGGTGGCAAACGGGTGGGTCGAGTCGGATATGGGTCGGATCAAAATGAGTTGACAAAAAACGGATCAGTTCCCCGACCCGCCATATTTAACACGGTTAAAAAATGAGTTACCCGTCGGATAATATGGATATCCATATTATCCATATTATCAAAACTTACTTCAAAGATGTTGCCTTCGTAGCCAATATGGAGAAGATTAATTTACCATTTTTGTTTACAAATCAATCCACTAGTACATAGTTGCACCTCGACGTTGTGGGAAGAATAGAACTTCGAACCTTTTCAATGACACGACCTCAAAGAAAATCTTTTTTGGAAAATATCACCACCCCACCCCCGCACTTCCCTCCCCAGCCAAATCCAGCCTCGCTGACGATCACCCTCGAGCACGTTTACTGCCACTTCCCAGAGCTCGTCCCCATCACGCTCCGCTCCCTTGACCTACTTCACTTCCCAATCGTCTATTTCATATATGACTACTTTGTACTTTGAAGACAACCCAAAAAAGTGACTATGTTTGTAAACTAGCCATTTTTTAAAAGTGACAAAAAATGGCTATTTTTGTAAATTGACCATTTTTATAAAGTGACATAAAAATGGTTATTTTTGCAAAATTTATTTCTTGGAAAACATTTGAAAATGCAAATCACAAAAATAAGCAACTTTTTGTCATTTTTCAAAAAATGGCACTTTACAAAAGTAGCCATTTTTGTGTCACTTTAAAAAATGGCTACTTTACAAAATTGACCACTATCTTGGAAATGGCACATTTCAAAAATGGTTATTTTAATACTTTCACAAAAGAAGCTATTTTAAAAAATGGCTAGTTTTTTGCAAAGCGATTAGTTTTTAAAGTAACTACTTTCACCAAAATGACTCTTCATGAAAATTGACTACTTTCAAAAAGTGACTATTTTTAAAAAGTATCTACTTTCACAAAGTGGCTATTTTCTAAAAGTGACTACTTTTACAAAGTGACTATTTTCGAAGTGAATACTTTTGCAAAACGACTATTTTTGAAAAGTAGCTACTTTCGCAAGTAATATTTTGAAAAAGCGGCTACTTTTGTAATGTGATTACTTTTGCAAGGTTGCTATTTTTCATAGTTACTACTTTCACAAAATGTCTAGTTTTGCAAAGTTGAGAGATGAGTCGAGTGGTAGGAGGTGAGAGGTAAGGGTTGGGGGTAGGTGGTGATAGGGGTAGGGGTGGGGTGGGTGGTTATAGGGGTGAGGAGGAGGTAGTGGGGGGTGGTGGGGGTGGGGTAGGAGGGGGTGGTTAAAGAACTTGTTTTCTAGAAAAATATTTTTCAAAATATTTTGACCAACCAAATATGGGAAGATTGAAACATTTCCTTCATACCAAACACACTATATGTTATGGGTTTTATCATTTTACCCGTTAATTTACCCATATTTTAAGTGGATAATATGGGTTGACTCGTATTGGACCCATATTAAATGGATAGGGTATCAACCCATTTAAAATGGGTTGGATCGGGCGGATAACCATATTTTTAATCCATTTTGCCACCTCTAATCACTACCATGATACATTTTATCGTCCCATCTAGCATTTAGATTCACTATAAATAATCATGTATTAACGGAAGTTTTCATCGATAGGCACAATTAGATTCCGTCCACTACTCCCAAGTTACATAAATCCACCAATAATCAACAAAAATGACATCAATACCTAAGGAGTCTACAGGCCACAAGCCCGAACAAACAAGTCACACACAACAATACCATCCTAGAATTCCATCCCAAATCCTCGATTTCCTATACATGCACTCTCCGTTTCTTCTAACACAACAATATGGAAAACTAACTAGAGTCTACGAAAGGAAGCCATGACCTACCTCATTCTTGGCAGATGCCACGATCCCCGTTGATCCTTTGACTTGGCCACCATATCGTAATCCACATGAGGAGCTTGGAGACAACTGTGCGGCCCAAGGATCGAAATACCCATAATAACCTTCATAAGAGACCTTGGATTTACGAAGGGAGGTTTTTGAATCTCAACCCATTTCTAGACTCCATCCATGACAAGGCTAGGTGATTTTTGTCACACTAACACCCAATGGGGTGTGATGGGCACCGACCCCACATCGGACGAAGCCCGAACCCACGGACTCTTATTACGCACATAAAATTTTTTTCAAATAAAAGATAAAATGCAAAGTATAACTTTCGAAATAATTCTTTTCGTAGCTTTCAAATTACAAAAATGCTGCCAAGTCAAAACAAAACCAATCACATATGACGTATCGGCTGATGGAGCCGCTTACGAGGTGACAACCCAACACCCACGACGGCACGTGCAAAGTCTCTGACACGGATCCGAAGTAATCATAACGGACAAGCTCGACTCGGCCGGCCTCGGAAAATGGAGCTTGCCGTCTCATTGGAACGTCTTCTATAACTTGACTCATGCGGGAGTACTGCGCGGCGTAAGCAAGTTTAGAAGAAGAGGGTGATGCAGATATGTGCGAGTATGTAAAGCACGCGTCTGAGAGAAACGAGAACTAATGGCAGAAACGGACGAGAAATAGCGAGGTAAATACCACTCGGTATACCGGGCGCTTACCTTTGGGGCCCAAACCATACAAGCTTTT
>NW_026719137.1:0-12326 GCF_029784015.1 Lycium ferocissimum | reverse complement strand
CCCCTTGTCAAGCAAATCGTCACTAGTCAGCCTTAACTCCTTTAATTCTCGCCGAGCCATCCGATAAGGAGGAATAGAAATGGGTTTAGTATCCGGCAACACATCAATGACGAAGTCAATTTCTCTTTCCGGAGGTGGGCCCGGAAGCTCATGGAAACACGTCCGGAACTCATTTACTACCGGACACGTACTGAAAGTAGGGGACTCTCGTCTCCGTATCGTGAACTCGAACTAAAATGATAAATATAGCCTTTAGCTATCATCTTCTTACCTTGAGATAGGAAATAAACCTACCCTTCTTTTCGAGTCGCCGTATTACCCTTCCATTCAAGCACGGCTCTCCCGAAAATCGGAACCGAACTAATTTCATGCGACAATCAACATTGGCATAGCAGGAGGCCAACCAATCCATACCCATTATAATAACGAAATCTAACATTTCAAGCTCAACTAGACGTACTTTGGTCCGACGACCACATATCACAATTATACAATCTTTATATACTTGCTTAGCTATTACGGATCACCAACCGGAGTGGATACCTCAAAATGTTTGATCGGCTCAGTTTCACCCCAATGCGACTTGCAACATACGGTGTAATATACGATAACGTAGATCCCGGATCTATCAATGCATACACATCATAAGAGAGCACAGTCAATATACCTGTAACTACATCTGGAGAGGACTCAAGATCTTGCCGTCCGGCTAATGCATATAGGCGGTGCTGTGCCCATAGACCTAGCTCTTTTGCTCAGCCCTCTATCATCATCACGTTCACCTCTTTGTGGAGGTTGTTGCCCTTCAAGATTTTGGGCATGAGCTTGAATTCGGGAAATGTCCATCCCGTCTTGTAATGAAGCCGTTAGGCAATCTTTGAATAAACGTGGCCCTAAGCCACTCACGAATCCGTACACCCCGTCGCCCATATCGGCCACCATCGTCGGGCATACCTAGCCAAAGAATTAAATTGAAGGTCGTACTCCCGGCGCTCATATTTCTTTGCTTCAAATTTAAGAATCTATTCGCCTAGCTACTTCTACGACCTGAGGTAAGTAGTTGTTATAGCCCGTATTTCGTACGTTCGGATATTGTGAGGCAATGGTGAAAAGTTAAGGACAAGACTATGTTCTAAAATAATTTTAATGAACGAGTTGGTTATGAATATTATTTATGAATATCATTGGACGGAATATTAAGAAAGGCTAGGGCGAGAAGAGAAATTGTAAAACGGGCCGTGGAAATAATGCGGGAAGTCGTGGACAAAATGGTAATATTGAGAAAAAATTGAGGGCAAAAATGGTCATTTCACGAGTAGTCAAGAAATTCTTGGAAAAGGGCCATGTGGCCGGAAAACAAGGGAAAGAGACAAGAAAGAACTTAGTCATCTTTGAAATTGAAGAAAATTCAAGAAGAGAAAAGAAAAGAAAAGTCAAGAAAAAAAGAAGAAAAATCTAGAGAGAGGGGCATGTGCCCCTCACATGCATGCAATATATATAAACATATATATATAAGAGGGGTGCTCATAATTCATGAAAGCGGAGAGAAAGAAAACAAAACAAAAAAAAAAAAAAAAAAAGAGGGAGCTTCGGCCAAGGGCTGGCCGAACTGCCCTTGGAAGTTGATCATGGCAAGATTGTTTTTCTTCTAGTTTTCTACTAATTGGGAGGCCCTCTACGACGTGGAATAGTTGTTGGAGCAAATCAATCGTTCGTTGTGGCCTTGAAGGGTTCTAGCCGTGGAAACTATAGATGGAAGAAGGTGAGCTTTGAGCCTCTTTACATGTTTTATAGGTATTTACACATGTTATGATATGTAAAACGAATGAAGTTCACATGTGTATGTGTGTGGCCGTGTATAGGAAGCATGGTATGGAAGTGATTTAACTAATCTATTTAGCATGTTTGTGTGTTGTTGTAAAGTGTAGAAAATGAATGAAACTCACGAGGTTATCTATGTTGATGTTGTGGCCGTATGGACTGATTTGGCATGATAAAGAATGGACAAATTTTATTTAGTATCCTTGGCTAATGTTGTTGAGAATTATGTGGTGTGAATGAAAGTTAAATAACTTATGTTGAAGATGTAGAATCATGTGGGCTGATTTGGAGTTCCATGTGATTTCAATATGTTTTCTTGAATTTATGGAAATAAGGTTGCTAACATATGAGATTGTTGATATAGTTTATGAAGTTGAAAGAAAGAAAATGTATTGTGTTGTGTTCTCGGGTTTGGTAGTTTTCGGTGAAGTGGTATGTGATTTGCAATGTTTCGAATATTGTATGGATTATTTGAAATGTTCTTAAATCGTGTTTGAAAGGCCTCGGAATAATAGTGAACGAATGATCAATAATGTGAGTTTGAATATACGTAGCTTACCTGAAGGTGAACGAGATGTTATTGAATTGAATTGAAGATGTTTGGAGATGCTATTGTTCGTATTGTTGTTGGTTTGGCCGGGTTGAATTCCCGGATTGTTGTTGATTGAAATTAGCCAAGTTGAACTTGGTGGGATGGAGTATTTATAGGAAAATGCCGCTCAAATTTCGGCGTACGAGTGTTACTTTGAAAATCAACTCATAAATGCCCCTAACTAAGGTTTGGTAACGTGACCAATTTGTAGATTTTGCATGACGTGGAACTTGAATTTGGAGTCGCACTTAGAAGCGTAAAAGGTATGTAAGGCTTACCCTTCTTTCTATGGCATATCTTAGATGTAATAGGCTTGAATACGTGTTCGGGGATTACTCGATCCTAGAAATCCGAGATTGAAATTTGATTACTATTCATTCAAGAAATTGAATCAAATGTTCACGAATAGTTTGTTATGGTCTAAACATCTAGAACTCCAGGAATAAGACCCGTATGCCCTAAGACTCTCATAAGTCATGTCACGAAACGTTTTATACGTAAATTATGTACGCCGCCTCATTTGACTCTAGTGGCCCACTATTCCTGATTCCTCCTGTCGTCCTATTGGGCTTATTGTCCATTCTATAGCTAAAAACACTTATGGACATCCTTCCGACTACTAAATAAAAGTTGTTTTAACTAAACCCTCGACCCCAAGGTATGATTTTCTTTACTAAAAGTTACAAGTGTTTTCCAAAATATACACTTTTCTTTAAAAAAAACTAAGTTTCACAATATTGACAGTTTTTATGACCTAAACAACGACTATGATCCTACGACGACTATGGTCCTATGATGACTATGATGGCTATGATTCTATGATGTCTATGATTCTATGGGGACTATGATTCTATGATGACTATGATTCTATGACAACTATGATTCTACGATGACAATGATGATGTCAGATATGCTATGTCTGTGACCCGATATGCTATGATATGTTCTATGTTGATAGTCTCGCCTATGATTATCAAAGCTCCTTCAAGGCGAGACAAAAGCGACCATGATTATCCCATAATGCGATCGGGAGGTTTCCGACCTTACGTCACTCCGATAAGTACATGATTTCCTTGGGCTCTCTTGCATGCTAAATATGAACATGGGTTCGGATGGGATACTTGAATACTTGAAACTCGGGAAGGAAACTATGTTTCATTGCCACCCGGTCACCGGGCTTATCATCCCGACGCGGGATGCCCTAAGCGGGATTTCATGGCCGAGCCGAGTATTCCGCCATGTGGGCGAGCCGTTCCGTGCGGCACTATGACCTGATATGACCAAATAAGCATGCATGGCATCCGCCCCAGGGACACCATACGCACAAAGTTACTCGTCGTCCTATGATATGTTCTATGCCTCTCCAGCGCAATATATGATTCCTATGTATGGTCAGCGCCTGACATGATATGTCTTATGTTTCTACGCGGTTATTGTTCACGTATACATTTCTTACTATGTTATTATTCATGCCTTACATACTAGTACATTGTTCGTACCGACCCTCTTCTTCGGGGTCGCGTTTCATGCCGCGTTGTACACCCGTACGACGCAAAGTTAGCATAGAAGATGTTCAAATGGGTTGGCGAACTCCGTTTGCTCCTCGAGTGTAACCGAGTCACGACACTGCTATGATATCTCGATTGGCGTTAGAGACTTTGCGTACGTAGTCGGGTCTAAGGTGTCACCTTAAAAGAGTTTCTCCTGCTGACGCGTTTATTATACGGAGCCCTCATATTTTCAATCTGTATTTACTTTGAGAAATGATGAGAAGATTTTGAAAAAAAATTTTGCTATGTATTTTACTTCATTTTGTCTTAAGAATCCAAAGAGTTCATATGTGTAACAAGAGTTTGCGGGTTCGCTCGGCTCCGTACACGGGGTCGGGTGCCCATCACACCCTAGCAAAGGGGGTGTGACAAAGTGGTATCGCAGCCAGTCGGTCCAGGGTTGTCCGCAGTCGTGTCCGGTAGTCCCGTTTTAGGGGCGTGAAGCCGGCCACATTTATAAACAGGAGGCTACGGGGCATTTAGGAATGGTTGACCTTCTTTCTGTCATTAAATCGTGCGATAGAGCCAAGTCATAGGAAGTAAGATTCATCATATTAATCGTTGATTCCCGTAGGCGCCCAGTATTCCAGCGAAAAGGCGAACGATGATATGGAAAGTCGAAAAGGCAAGGTCGGGATCGATATACTTGTTCCGTTACGTGTAGCCGGGCGCCGTATAGGAAATAGCTATACATGCAAAGCAAGGTGGATATTGGGAAAAGAAAAGGGCAAAACAGTCATTGTAAAAAAAAAGGACGTACTACGAAAACGTCTCGGAAGCTGTAAAGTTTCGGTTGGCTCTAGATCAAGTAATAGAGGGTATATGAGGAAGGAGACGCGAAAATATCAGCATTAAGGCACCGGATTTCAGCAAAGTTTCGAGGTTAAGCATGCTCAGGTGGGAGCGATCCCATGATGGGTGACCCCCTGGGAAGTTACAAAGAAGTCCCATAGATCGAGACATAAGAGACAAATGAAGAGCCGGGGTAATCTAAGGAAAATTAGATATACGTAATGGTTGGGGACTATGTTAAGATGTGTAAGACGTACGTACTACCTCGGTGAAGAGACAAAGGGTGTATCATAACCCGGGAAAGTTGGATAGGCTTGAACAATGTTCGAGTATTTTGTGGGTTGAATGAATATGTATATACATATGAGTGTGTGCAGATATTCCATATGATTGTATCGGTGGACAAGGGAGTCCCGCAAGAACCGGCGCTACGGTAGGGAAGGCATGTCAAGGCCAATAGGAATCGAAGCCCAAGTGACGAGCCGAAAGTGGACGGTATAAGTGCTACAAGGAAAGCTGTCATTATTTTGTTATGGTCTGAGAAAGACAAGGGTAATGCGTTGGTCCGGTAAATTAGAAAACCCATGATATCGAACAAGGACTCATGAAAAGGTCGAGGAGTTCGATTATATGAAAACGGGCTAAAGGATAAAGAACGGGCAGCATAAAGGAAAGAGCGCCTATAAAAGGAACCCCGAAATATTACGGCACCCATAAGGTTAGTCAACATTCGAGGACGAATGTTTGGGCTGTGGGGGAGGATGTTATAGCCCGTATTTCGTACGTTCGGATATTGTGAGGCAATGAAAAGTAGTTAAGGACAAGACTATGTTCTAAAAATAATTTTAATGAACGAGTTGGTTATGAATATTATTTATGAATATCATTGGACGGAATATTAAGAAAGGCTAGGGGCGAGAAGAGGAATTCAAAATGGGCCGTGGAAATAATGCGGAAGGTCAGACAAAATGGTAATATTGAGAAAAGTCGAGGGGCAAAATGGTCATTTCACGAGTAGTCAAGAAATTCCTTGGAAAAGGGCCATGTGGCCGAAAACAAGGGGAAAGAGACAAGGAAAGAAATTAGTCATCTTTTGGAAATTGAAGAAAATTCAAGAAGAGAAAGAAAAAAAAAGAAAAGTCAAGAAAAAAAGAAAAATCTAGAGAGGGGCATGTGCCCCTCACATGCATGCAATATATATAAACATATATATAAGAGGCGCTCATAATTCATGAAGTAGGAGAGAAAGAAAACAAAACAAAAAAAAAAAAAAAAAAAAAGAGGGAGCTTCGGCCAAGGGCTGGCCGAACTGCCCTTGGAAATTGATCATGGCAAGATTGTTTTCTTCTAGTTTTCTACTGTTCTGGGAGGCCCTCTACGACGGAATAGTTGTTGGAGCAATCAATCGTTCGTTGTGGCCTCTCAAGGGTTCTAGCCGTGGAAACTATAGATGGAGTTAAGGTGAGCTTTGAGCCTCTTTACATGTTTTATAGGTATTTACACATGTTATGATATGTAAAAATGAATGAAGTTCATGAAGTTATGGTGTATGTGTGTACGTGTATAGGAAGCATGGTATGGAAGTGATAAACTAATCTATTTAGCATGTTTGTGTGTTGTTGTAAAGTGTAGAAAATGAATGAAACTCATGAGGTTATATATAAGTTGATGTTGTGGCCGTATGGACTGATTTGGCATGATAAAGAATGGACAAATTTTATTTAGTATCCTTGGCTAATGTTGTTGAGAATTATGTGGTGTGAATGAAAGTTAAAATAACTTATGTTGAAGATGTAGAACCATGTGGGCTGATTTGGAGTTCCATGTGATTTCAATATGTTTTCTTGAATTTATGGAAATAAGGTTGCTAACATATGAGATTGTTGATATAGTTTATGAAGTTGAAAGAAAGAAATGTATTGTGTTGTGTCTTCTGTTTTGGTAGTTTACGGGTGTAGTTGTATGATTCGCAATGTTTCGAATATTGTATGGATTACTGAAATGTTCTTAAATCGTGCTTGAAAGGCCTCGGAATAATAGTGAACGAATGATCAATAATGTGAGTTTGAATATACGTAGCTTACTTGAAGGTGAATGTAGATGTTATTGAATTGAATTGAATATGTTGGGAGATGTTATTGTTCGTATTGTCGTTGGTCTGGCCGGTTGAATTCCCGAATTGTTGCCGTATTGAAATTAGCCAAGTTGAACTCGTGGATGGAGTATTTATAGGAAATGCTGCCGAAATTTCGCACGAAGTGTTACTTAGAAAATCAACTCATAAATGCCCCTAACTAAGGTTTGGTAAATGTGACCAATTTGCAGATTTCAAGGATGGAACTCTTAGCTCCGAGTCGCACGAGAAGCGTAAAAGGTATGTAAGGCTTACCTCCTCTTTTCTATGGCATGTCTTAGATGTAATAGGCTTGAATACGTTGTCTCGGGGATTACTCGATCCTAGAAATCCGAGATTAAAATTTGATTACTATTCATTCGCAAAATTGAATCAAATGTTCGCGAATAGTCGAAAGAAGGGGTCTAAACATCTTAACTTCATACAAGACCCGTGTGCCCTAAGACTCTCATAAGTCATGTCACGAAACGTTTTATATGTAAATTATGTACGCCGCCTCATTTGACTCGAGGTGGGCCCACTATTCCCGATTCCCTCCCGTATGTCCCCTTCGGTTTATTTTCCATTCTATAGCTAAAAACACTTATGGACATCCTTCCGACTACTAAATAAAAGTTGTTTTTAACTAAACCCTCGACCCCAAGGTATGATTTTCTTTACTAAAAGTTACAAGTGTTTTCCAAAATATACATTTTTCTTTAAAAAACTAAGTTTTACAATATTGAAAGTCGTTTATGACCTAAACAACGACTATATGATCCTACGACGACTATGGGTCTACGATGCCTATGATCCTATGATGACTATGATGGCTATGATTCTATGATGTCTATGATTCTACGGGGACTATGATTCTATGACAACTATGATTCTACGATGACAATGATGATGTCCGATATGCTATGTCTATGACCCGATATGTTGATATTGCCGAGGCCGATGGGGCCTCGAGGGCCCATGATTATCGTTCCTTCAAGGCGAGACAAAGCGACCATGATTATCCCATAATGCGATCGGAGGTTTCCGACCTACGTCACTCCGATAAGCATGATTTTGGCTCTCTTGCATGCTAAATATGAATACGGGTCGGGGGGACGTGGATACTCGAATACTTGAAACCGGGAAGGAACTATGTTTCATCACACTGTCAGCCGGCCGATCATCCCGGGACGCGGATGCTCCTGGGACGCGGGATTTATGGTCGTAGGCCGGAGTATTCCGCGCCATGTGGGCGAGCTCGTTCGTGCGGCACTATGACCCGATATGACCAAATAAGTACGCATGGCATCCGCCCTGCGGGCACTCTATATACGCACAAAGTTACTCGCTCGTCTCTCTATGATATGTTCTATGCCTACGCAATATATGATTCCTATGTACGGGTTACGGCTTGACATTATATGATCCCTATGTTCTATGTTTACATGATATGTTCATACGTCACGAGGTATACATTTCTTACTATGTTATTATTCATGCCTTACATATTCTCAAGACATTGTTCGTACCGACCCCTCTTCTTCGTGGATACTCTCTCACATGATATGCTCTACATCTCCATACTGTTGTTGCATAGAAGTTACGTCTCTTTCTATGTTATCATCCATCCGTTACATCCGGGAGTGTAGCCGATTGCCGCCGCACACTGCTATGATATCTGGTTTCGTAAAGCGCGAGACCCGGATAGTAGGGTCGTGGCCTAGAAGATGTCCCGACGGGGTTGGTAGGCCTCCCGTTGACGCGTTTTATTATAGGAGTCGAGCATATGTGCCATGATGTTTTGTTTGAGAAAATGACGAGAAGATTTTGAAAAAAAATTTGCTATGTATTTTACTTCATTTTGTCTTAAGTAAAGAGTTCATATGTAACAAGAGTTGTTATTACGTCTCACGTTACGAGGTCTTATATCCATCACACCCTAGCAAAGTCGGGGTGTGAAAAAAAAATTCTATGTATTCGTTTGCATCAATTCAAACTCTTGCCACATGGGAGGAGGCGCATTTTCGGGTACCTCGGACGCTCTCCAATTATTGTACCATGAAACTGCCACGTCTCGAGTCTATACGAGTATGAAGCTCCACCGACTCAGTCTCGAAGCATGAATAATCTGCAACGTCTTAGCATTCATCAATGAAACCCGTGGATCTTCATCCGGCTTTGACCCAAAGAATTTTGGAGGATTTAGGCTTATAAAATCACGGGCTCTCGACACTAGGCGAACGATCACTCGGCCCCACATTTTTGTCGTTGTGCCTGAGCGGCAACCAACTGAGTCAATAAATTAATAGCTTCGGTCACTTGTTGAAGTAGCCGGGGTGGAGGAACTGGGATAGAAGCCCTTCCGTAATAGGAGGAATAGTGGAGGCATTAGATAAGGCCTCATGATGTGACTTCCTTCCTCAACATTCATAGGCGGCTTCTTTCTACCCGCCTCTTTGTCGTGGTCTTGCCCTTTCCGGGCGGCTTTTAGCTTTTGGCGGCATTTCGAAATCACAACATACTCAGAGGGGAATTAAATCTTATACTTGGCTCTATCGCACGATCTCATAAGAAGAAAGATGGTCATTTTTCCTAAATGCCTGTAGCCTCCTGTTTATTAGCGTGGCGCGCAACACACCATAAACAAGACTCTACTAGACACGGCTCGTAGACACTTCCTAGGACTGAACTGCTCTGATACCACTTCTGTCACGACCCGAACTATGGGCCGCGACGGGTATCCGGGGCTAACCACCGAACACCACTCACTTACCTGCTTATCTGCTATTATTCATACTATATGCCCATAATCATATAAAACTGTCTTTTTCTGAAATACATTAACTTTTATAAACATAAGCCCTTCGGCTATCAAAATAATATATACATGCATATACATACAAGCCATGGGACCAGACTACCCACACTGCGTATCTACGAGCCTCTACTAGAATAGCAGACATCTGGACGGGACAGGACCCCGTCGTGCCCAAAACATAAATATACAGATATATATACCAAAAGAGAAATCTGTGGCACTTCCGGAAGATGGAGTGCTCTCAAATCAGCTGCTAGCTCCTATGAATCTGGGTCACCTCCCTGTCTACCTGTGGGCATGAACACAGCGTCCGAAGAAAGGACGTCAGTACGAATATTGTACTGAGTATGTGAAGCATAAACAATAATGAAGCATCAATAAACTGAGGAGGCATAAAACAAGGAGCAATCTGTAACTGACTGAATCATAAGGATGATCATATATATATGCTTACTTACTCTCTTATCGTCATCATATCATATATACATAATCATATAGGCTGCCCGACCATATAGGTGCGGTGTAGTAATCAATATCAATAACATCATCATTGGCTCGTGTCCAGCATCCCGTGTCCAGGATATTATCTCATGCCGCCCACAAGTGAAGTGTCGCGCCTGTGCCATTTGGCCATGGTGTGTATAGCTGCCCGCCTTGGCGGTGACTGCCCGGCCATATAGGCGCGGTGTGATATCATCATATACTTATTATATTACATGCATAGGGACTCTTAGCTATTCATACTTGATCGGGGTGACGTAAGGTCGTGACCCCGTCACTATGGAACATTCATACGTATTCCGCCCTCACCTTGAAGGAACAAGCATGAGGTGAGTGGACATAATGATCAATACCATTTGATTACATATATATATATATAGCATCATTAGCTTTTAGGAGCATCATGTCAAAGGCTATAGTATTTCTAGACTTTAGCTTACTATCATAGTCATCGTATGTCTTATCTCGTATAGCTATTCATGAATGGGGATCTTTACTTTCTTAGAGATAGGAACATTCATAGTTGTCACGACCCAACCCCGTGGGCCGCGACTGGTGCCCTAACTGGACACCCATACGTACCTACCCGACAGATCTGGCATACCAACAGCTAATCCCGCTTAGGCTTACATAAATTCATACAGATATAAAATACATCGCGCGAACATATACATATATATGCATACTCAAACCTGTACAGAAGCCGTTAGGGCTATCATAATGAACAGAAATACTCAGATTGTAGACTCGTACTCACTTAACCGAACAGTGACAACCCACAACCCACAATCATGTCTACAGGCCTCTAACATACAGAACAGAATCAGAAGACGGGACAGGGCCCCGCCGTACCCAAACAGTCATATATACAGAACATATGAACAACAAAAGATATATACCAAAAGTATCGGCTCCGGATCAAAGGGAGCTCTCCAAACAGCAGGCCAATATCCTAAACCGGCGGCGTACCGTGCGGCGCGTCTGTACCTGTGGGCATGTAACACAGCCCCCGAAGAGCAGGGGGTCAGTACGAAAGTGTACCGAGTATGTAAAGCGGAAACATAACATACATAATCGAGATCAGAGTCATATATGTAAAATCATAGCAGACGGAAATACAGAAATAGAGCGGACAGAATCGGATTCGTAGCGGAGTCAGACTTACAGAGTGTACAGACAGAATCATAAGCGGAGTCAGACTTACAGGGCGTACGGACAGAATCTTGTTGGCGTCGTATCTCAGGGAATTGCGGCCGACGAGGCACAATGCAGATCGTAGATGGGCGTAAGTGTGGACAGCATGTACTCGCATGTAATCCGTATCTCAAATGTATATCGACATGTAATCGTAGTCCGAATCGACGTAAGAATCGTAATGCATAGTAATCATGCATGCACACATAATCATATACGTACATACCTACCGTATATCAAATCCCAATCACGCGCGTACAGTATCCCGCCCTTTAATAAGGGACGCGTACGTAAACCCCGCCCTCGTAGTACGGGACGCGGTGGATGTAGCATCAAATCAAATGCATCCGCCGCCATCTCCGTAATATCACATAATCGCATCATAATCGGCATCATATCGACAGATAGTATCCCGGCCCGCACAATCCGAGGGACGCGGTGAACAATGCAACAGGTGCACGAATCACGCCCTGCTCCGGCGCAAGGAAGAAGCATTGAGACATCCACAATGATCCATGAGAAACCATATACATACGTACCGACATACGTACTTAATAAACCGAAATAGGTTCCGCAAAATGGGGATCAAATCGCAGTAGTATAAGACTAGTACGTAATGTAGTGTCCGTAAGTCAATAATGTCACGATTCGTAAAGACGGACATAATACTCATTAGTTAATCTGGACGGAACATAATCAGAGGTACCCATGAAGAACGGACGTAAATAGACCAATTTAAGCCATACGGAGTATCATGGTTTTCAGGCCCACCCTGACCCAAACCATTGTGCGCGTAAAATTGTGGATAATAAACCTTGGAGTCGTCCATAACCATCTTAGAGTGTTTCGACTCCATTTATGGAAGTTGCATACTTTAGGTCATCTTAGGGGAAATTGGTTTAATTTTCAAGGATTTTTCCTAATTTTAATCTCAAAATTTTAGAA